>NC_136494.1:133784404-133916904 GCF_053919585.1 Euprymna scolopes | reverse complement strand
AGCATCGTCGTTCTAATTATTACGTCGAATATCTTTTCTCGCTCATTTTTCATTATCTACACTTCCAAATAAACATTACCTACTGCTACGTAATGATGTCTTCCATCCAAGGCTACAATACATTACAAAGATTGGATAATTTACCGTCTATTTTCGGAAAAGTCTCAAATCTTAGTAACTTTTGTTATTTTTTTCTTGTCCACAATGCGCATAATTTGTTTTATTACAACAACAAAAAACTATTCTTAATTGCTGCTTAAACAGAAATTCATCTAAGGAAATTACAGTTGGCATATACGTAACTATCCTGAAGTTAAAATAGGACTATAAGCATCGATTTCAAGGGGTATATTCATGTCTTTGTCCATCCCCTTCATTGTTTCTTTTAATGTACTTACGTTGCGCTCTGTTCTCATGAATGGTGAATAGTAAAAAGCAAAACACTATGTCTAATCTTATTAGTCGAAAAACCTTCTGAATTCATCACCGAAAGTACGAGAGTCGTTGTCATTCACAACAGCAGATATAACCCCTATAACAAAAAATTTCCCTAAACAAAGTAATTGATGCATTTCAACTATACAGACCTCCGTCTGTGTTGAGTATCCAATATTATTAAGAATATGTGTCGAAATACTGCGTTAGTATAGTCAATAGGACTCCTTTTCTATCGTTGACTTCGATGCAACTAAAAACGAATAAGAGTTGTGTTTTGATGTTTATGATTCAGTACAAAACTTCTACACCCCATTAACCAGTCACTTTCTCTCCACATCTAGTTTTGTCGACCACAAAAACTAACATTTTCGTACTCACTTAGTTTACACGAGTCTAAAGTAGATTTTCTTATTAGAATGAATAAAAATGACACCGTTCTAAACATCCATTGTTTATTTGTATATCTAACTCAAGATATAATCTGTATTTATCTCTGCTTTAATAATTTAAAAAAAGTCCATTGTACATATTTTATTACTGGGCTTAGATATATATTATTCTCATTGTTTCAGTGGAAGATAACCTAGAAAATCTGCATTATTGTGATGAGATCCAGCTAATTATTTAAGCTTGTAATTATCGACTGACAATAACAGGGCACAGCGTTCTAACATAGTAGCTGGTGTTGTTGGAACTGGTATGTTCTCTGCGAACCGATAATACTACGATACATGGGTTGTGAAAATGGGTAAGATGCTTCTAAGAAAAATACAGTCTTCCCCTTTTAATGTGTGTATAGTTTTGTTCCACATTCAAGAGTTAGACAAATTTCAAAATACCATAACTCGTTTAATAATAAACTTTATGAATCGAAATAAGAACCATTAGAATCGACACATTTTTGCCATCGAGAAATAAGTGTAATACTTTCATTAGCATAGAAATCAGGAGTTCTGGAAGCGATAAAGTCATTGAAGGCCGATTCGATATCACCTTGGCTTTTAAAGCATGTTTTCGCGCGAGAAGTTGTCGAGATGTTTGAAAAAGTAATAATCTGTTGGCGAGAGGTTCGATTAATATGGAGGATGAGGCAGAGTCTTGTTGACCAATTTGTTCAGCTTCTGCAGGGTTAGTTAGGCAACATGCGGGTGAGCGTTGTTATGGAGGAGAATTGGTCCCTCCATATTGGCCAATCTCGTGCACATACGTTAGAGCTTCTGGTGCATTTCATCAATTTATCCCAGTACTTCTTCGCCGTAACCATTTCACCCGGATTCAAGAAGCTGTGATGGATAAGGCCAGATGTAGACCACTAAACAATCATCATAAACTTTTTGGTGCTATTTCGGCTTCAGGAAGTTTTGTGGGGTTTCTTCGGCTCCCAACAATTGTGCTGAAAGTCGCCGTTTGTCGTAGAGGATCCACTTCTCATTACATGTCACAATCTGCTCACATGTCACAATCCGCTTGAGAAATGGGTCAGTTTTGTTGCGCCGAGGGAGCGTAGAGGGCATCCCAAAACGACGATGTTTTATTATCGTTCAATTCACGTGACACCCATTTAACAAACTCTTTGTCTTTCCCTATTTGCTTTAAATGGCGAACGACTGAGTGGTCGACGACGCGTTCAACAGTAACTTCCCGTGTGCTTTTTGAGGACCGGCTTCAATAAAGGCTTTGAAATGTTCATTATCAATCGCAGTCGGCCTGCCGCAACCGTCTTCATCCACAAGGTTCTCGTCATCATTGCGAAATTTCTTGAACAACCTTTGTGCCACACGTTCGCTAGTAGTTCTTGTGCCAAACCCATCACTGATAGCACGAGCTGTCTCGGAAGCTTTTCGGCCTAGTTTGAACTGGAATAAGAAAATGCGGAGTCAAATTTAGTGTATGCTGTTGAAAAGCCTCCTAAAAATTAATGAATAGGTTGAGAACAGTAAAGAAGAACATGATTCGATAAAGCACCAAACGACCTTCGAAATGATATATAACATGGCTATATATAGATATCGATGCATTAATTCAAAAACCATATATAAAAGTAACTTATAAGAGAAAACGGCATTGTTTTATCACTAATTTGATAATATACTATCCTTTTCGTGCCATTTTCCATCCTATTAAGTAATCCAGTTTACAAACCATAAAGATAAGCATCACACTTAAATAATCGGATCTCGAAATTTCAAAATGAATCCAAAGGATTTTGTACGAAACATTTTTCTGTTTTTTTATTATTATGCTAACAGGTTTCTCACCAGCAAACTACGTCCTTGCTCAATAGACTGCAGTGATGGAAGGCTTGTTGGTAAATACCTACGGAATATTTCATCATTTGTATATGGACATTTACTTTGGTTTAAGGTACTATTAGGTCTGAATGGCCGCGCTGTTAGTGTATAGGGATTTGAACATCGATAATTGTTTCCTGGATGAATGCGGACTAATTTGGAGCCAATTAAATTGATGCTACTATTTCAATAATTTAACCAGTTTTGCTTAATAAGCGTCCCTGGACTTTTAAGTTCAAGATGTTAAAGACTAGTGATGTCATATGCATTTATAAACTTTCTCTTAAAATTTGCAGTGTTCGGATATTTTCTTTAATGTGGATATATAATCATTTATGAATTTGTTCCCTTCCTGGTTACCCGTGTTGAATAAAACAATTACATGTGTTATATTACACGTCTGTTTAACGAGTCTCTACATCAACTCAGCTGACACCGTTGTACACTTATGTATATATATATATATATATATATATATATATATATATATATATATATATGCATGTATATCTACATCTACTCTCTCTCTCTCTTTCTCTCCCTCTCTCTAAGTGTATGTATCAATGACGCGTATCTATGTGTACCCGCTCGTTTTATGCAGTGTTCATGTTTATTTGCGGATGTGTGTGTGTTTTTTTGTTTTTTTGCTTTTACATTTTCACCCCAAACAAGGCACATTGCCACTTTGGTGTAGGTGGCTACTATCACGGGCAAAAACTACTAAAATACTATGTTGGGATTTGGGCAGCAAGATGTCGGTTCACGTTACACTTGAACTTCTGCATGTCAGTAGAGTTGGGGAAGCAGGAACCTGAAATAGACTTCCTGAGTCTAGCGGTTCTGGACAAGAAACTACTGGAGTAAAAAGATCTTTTACATCCAGGGATCTCTACTGTGTGGGGGTGGGATTTAGCTGCCTGTCGGGTTTGTCGAGGGTGTCTACGTCGTGGGGGCACAAGTGTTTGCAGTTCGCCAGAGCATTCACCATTAAAATACTTGTAGAACAGGCAGAGGGATGCGACATTTCGGGGATGGGACAGAGGCTTAAGCTTAGATGCATGTTCAGGGCCTATCAGATTGGCGACTCTCTTTTGAACCTTGTATAGGAGCGAGAGACTAGTAGCAGATGCACCAGCCCAAATGTGACAGCAATACTCCATACATGGGCGAATGGAGGCCTTATAGAGATACAGGATACGTTCGGATGTTAGTAGTTTACTAGAACGGTAGAGAGAGCCTACCTTCTTCGCAGCAGCCCTGGCAATGCTTTCAATGTAATTGTTCCAACTCATGTTTCCTGTGAACGTTAGGCCAAGCAGTTTGAAAGATGTACTCTCAGATAAAGAGTCACTGGCCATCGCTATTGTTGGCAGAGAAGGTTTCTTGTAATTATTGAAGGAAACCAGTTTAGTCTTGGTAGCATGTAATATGACCATCCATTTTTGTCCCCATACCACTACAGATTAGACGTCCTCCTCTAGTGTTTTTTTTCCATTTCTTTAGATATGCGTTAATTTATTTTCCTGTCATGCCTGTTATAGAGCGTGGTGTCATCAGCATATATACCCATCTCAGAGGCAATTTTGTCGGGGAGGTCATTAATGAATATTACGAATAATAGAGGTCTAAAGATAGACCCTTTTGGCACTCCCGTATTTATATCATATTGTTTAGATGTACGGCTGTCGAGGACAACCTGGATTTTTCTCTTACCTAAGAAGGATTTAATTATGTTAAGTCTTCTACCAATGATACCGTATGATCTAATTTTCCTGAGGAGACCCTCATGCCATACTCTGTCAAAAGCCTTAGATATATCTAGAGCTACCGCTCTGCTCTCCCCCGCTTTCTCCAGTGACTGGTATATACGTTCACGGATTAAAGTGAGGATGCCTGCTGTTGAACGGGTTTGTCTAAATCCATATTGTTTGTCAGTCAGAAGTTTAGCATCCGGTTAATTAAGCTAATTAAGGTCTCAAATCTTTTGGGCGAAAAGTGGGAGGAGGCTAATGGGGCGATAATTTGATGGGTCAGTTCTTTCGCCAGAATTCTTGAATACTGGTACCTCAGAAGCAGTTTTTCAACAGCCCGGAAAGCAAGATTCATTAAGGCATTTGTTGTAGAGTTTGGAGAGAACTGGAGCTATTTCGGCTGAGCACTTTTTTAACAGCAAAGCTGCGATGACATCGGGTCCACATGCTTTTGAAGTATCAAGGTTTTTATGATAGCATGCACCTGAGCAGGGGTGATTTTCAGATCGTCTGTCCGCAAAGGAAAGTAAGGTAAGGGTGGTTTGAAGGGTCCAGTGTGCAGTTTGAGGCAAACCGACTGGCAAGCATATTAGCCTTCTCGGTTGGTGAGCAAAAGACCTCGTGATTGTTGGTTAGTGGGGGAATTGTTGATTGCCTATTATTTACTACACTGTTGTAGACTTTCCAGAAGTCACGAGTTCCTAATTTTTGTGATTCGATGCGTTTTTTAGTGGTTTCAATAAACTTACTCTTAGCTATCGTTATTTCTTTCTTAACGTTACTTCTAGCTTCTATATACTTCTGTCTGTTTGAACTGGACCTATGTGGGTGAAATCTTCGGTATGCATGCTGCCTTTGAGCAA
The DNA here is from genome assembly GCF_053919585.1 of Euprymna scolopes. Taxonomy (NCBI): domain Eukaryota; kingdom Metazoa; phylum Mollusca; class Cephalopoda; order Sepiida; family Sepiolidae; genus Euprymna; species Euprymna scolopes. The sequence goes on along the minus strand of NC_136494.1, from coordinate 133,911,561 downwards.
TGGCAGCTGTGCAAGTAGAAGTAAACCATTGGGGAGAGTGGGGCTTACTATAGAATTTCCGCATGGGAACATGCGCTTCGATTGCAGTTTTGAACCATTCAGTAGTCTCATTTGCGCACTGTTAAGCAGGAAGAGAAAAAATATTTCCCCATGGGGCATCTCTGGTAAGATCTCTGAAGGCTTCCCAGTCAGCCTTCTAATAATATCTTGTTGTTTTGAGCACTGGCTCTTCAGTCTTAGCTCTAGAGTTTAGGGCGATTTCGACCATTATCACTGCATGATCAGTGTTCCCGACTTGCCTGTCAGCATTTGTTATATAATCATCGGGAACTGTGGTTAAAAACAGATCTAGAAGTGATGCATGTTGTGTTTGCTGGTCAGGGAAACGGGTTGGAAACGTAACCATTTGTGATAGGGAGTGGGATAAAGCGGAGCTATGTGTTGTGCTTCCCGCTGCATCATTGCAGAGAATCCAAGCCAGTTTTTGTGGTGGGCATGAAATCACCAAATACATGTACTTGTGCGCTAGTGTCGAAGGAGAGTGCTGTTTCTATGCTGCCAGAGACTTTGTTTATTACGGTGCAGTCCTGGGTCGAGGGAGAGTGGCAGAGAAAATAAAAGTAGCTAATCTTGTGTTGCATGTTTAGTCTAAAGCACATAAAGGCTTGATCGCCCGATTCTAGGTTTGTTTCTCTAGTCAAGGGGAGGATGTTACGAATGTAGACTCCAAGTCCGTGCATATGTCTGTCAGAGTCCTTACGGCAGAGTGGGAGATAGCCAGGCATGTTAAAGTAGTTGTAGGAGATAGAGGAGTGTTGGTTAGTCTCAATTAGTTCTAAGATATCCGGGGTATTTTGAGGAGAAATGCTTCAACATCAGTTAAATAAGTTCTAAGCCCACGGATGTTCGCGAATGCAAGCCTCGAGGGAGGAGGCAAGTTGGATTTGTTTGTCCCTAAGCTTGGTTTAAGCTTATTATTTTTATTGTACTGTAATTATGTATTTATATATTTTCAGTTAGGTAAGGGGGAGCTGAGCAATAGGTTATGCAGTGTATCAAACATGCAAACCGGGATGAGTGCAGGGTTCCTTTCCATGCGCGACATGGCACTACACACATCTCGATATTATACAACTGTTGATGGAGCAGTCGCTCTAAGCGCTACCAAAGAGTTAGAGCGACTGTACTACCAGTCGGAAACAGCAGCCAGGTGCTGTCAATCCGGTACCCTCAAGCCATCAGAAGAAGGTTAACCCAATCTAATTGCACAGGAATATGTGGTACTCAAGCACACCCAAATGCCTATTTTTGAGGGTTGGGATGTGTCTGGAGTGGGGAAAACGACGTTCCCTGCCCCAGACAAGAAACAAGATCTACCACTCTGTGTTTTTGTCAAAACATTGTGATAACGTCTCTGCGCCTGACTAACAGGTAAAGAAGGAGTATAGAAGCCGGGCGGTAGACAGAGCCTATCTACTACTTAAGCAGTTTAGTTTTGCAGACCGGTAATTTGTTTAACTCACCAGCTCTAGGAAGGTTGTCATCCGAGACTGGAGAGGGCTCCCTCCCCTTAGGTTTAGTTTAAGAGTTTTCCTTCTCCTAGACTGATGATCTGGGAAGATCTACGGGGTCCATCAGCCCTGAGAGGGTTTGCTCCGCGCCTGGGTCCTAATTCAGGTATTTCTGTGACCCCGCGTGGTTAGTCAATGTTACAGGGTTAGTTTGTAGAGGTTCTATATCTAATGAATAGTTATACTCCTCAAAGTGATTTAGGGGCATTGCTATTTCATTATTACTTTAAAAAAAACTCATGCAGTGGAAGCAACTATGTGAGCAAGCTTGTTAGAAAGGCGTAAGTGTGGATTAAGACTTTTACCTTCAGAGTTTTACATTTTTTTTATTTTATTAATATGTTAGCTTAGGTACATGATAACGTTACAGTGTGAGCAGGTATTAGGAATTGAGCTAAGAATTTTTCCCAGTCACTGTCTATAACATTTTATAGACAGTTCTTTAATAAAATGACGAATGACATCTTCGTCTACTGTGCCTCAGACAAGTTACATATTTCATAGTCTCCCTCTCTTCTGGGCGTTGTCTCCTGAAATGAAGGCAACTTTCATCCTAATCGAAAGATCAAACGGCCGAGTTACGGTTTGCGCACATGTATTTTCTATGATGAAACTACGTATGAGTTTACACGCTTCTCCTTTGCTGCCTATATTCTTCTAATAGTTAGTCGACCAGACGGTTCCATGGACAGCAGATAAAGAATCACATTTCGCTCACTAGGCTACTCAGACTGCTCAATTGATGCCGTCCAAAAGCCAACTAACTGACTGACTAAATCTGACTGCCTACGTAACTACATGATAAACTCGTTACTTCCTTAGTTATATAACGTCGCGATACCACGTCAACCTTATTATTTTGGTAAACTATAGTTTCATCGTTTGCCAAACTAAAATTCCAAACTTTCATTATATACATATTTAACATGAATATTTACTTGTTCTAAATACCTATCAACATTCTAATAAGATTTTCAATTAGTGAAATATTGCATTTTTCATAACATTGACAATCGCTGTGCCATAATTCGCTTTATCCTCCCCTTGGGAAATTCGATATGGTCTAGGAGTCATATTATAAATAATATCTGAAATGATTTCTCCATCAATTATCAATTAAACCTCTAGATACGATATAGAATTTTGTCTCGATAAAATATAACCGATAGGCAAATGATTGTTTGTTTGTCGTTTGCCTTCGTTCTGCATATGAAAAAAATTAGCCGTTTGTTTTAGAATCTCCACCTATCCTCTACAGGATTATATATTCATGAAACGAACATCAACTTCTTCTGTTTTCATATTTTATTTTAATAAAATTCTGCTATACAGAACCTCGCAAATCATAGATTTAGTTGGTGGTTTTTATAATCCACATTTAGCATCACCTTCTACTACTTCCTCGTTATTTTTATGTCTTGACTAGAAAGAAAGCATGGCTAAAATTTATGCTAAGATAAGAAACGTTCTGTAAAGATCCCGACAAAAAACGAAAGTCCCCGGTAATTAATTTCGTTTGATCATGACAACAGGCAAGTCGAACGTTGTCGTCTACAATCGCTCTCAGAAACCTCATTTCCACACTTTAGTTTAAAAACTATATTACAAAGCATGGATATTCAACGTTTTGGTAAATATTATTGCAACCTGTGCACACACTCGTATGCAACAGCCGTCACTGACGCATACCTCTTCACTAATAGCAATACAATTATTTTCGTGTTTCTTCTTGATCTTTTACTTTTTCTCAAATCACCGATTTCTAAGACATCTTATTCAATTCTGTCTTATCGACCTTCCTTTACAGGTCACCGCTTCTGGAGAGTGTTATCTTTTCAGAACAGCAAAACCTGTTTAGATGTAATAATCCAGGTTCATTTTCCCCTTTTTCCTGTTTTGCTCACAACTTCGAACAATCGATTTCTTTTTGCGAGTTGTATATTCAGTTTCTGTAGGGTTAACCGTATTATGTGATTACAGGAATTTCTTTATCGCAGTGTTTGCAAAAAGATGTCGCTCATCTACGCAAATACGCGGGTTTATATCGAGTTCAAAATTCGGGTTAAGGCCTTCGGTGTAAACGCAGCGGTGTGAACCGATGTTAGATATTTGCGAAGGGGGATTGGCTTAAGATGAATTGAATGTTAAATATTTAACTCATTATCATCATATAGTATGACTCTCTATGAGTCTTTTGCTGGCATTTGTTTTTCCTTATATTTTTCTTGTCAGAATTCTTTCTAATTAGACATCGGGTAATTACGGAAGGGATCACATGAAGGTTGCAAACACCCGAAATGAAACTGATTTTGTGAAACACCATTCAAACTTGAATCAATCAGGTTGCCATACTGTACCGCTTACCACTTAATCACAGTCAGCTCTAAATATTGCGAATGAAAACACTTTTTAAGTGTCTTTGTAATTCTGTAAGAAAATACATGTATCGGTTGTTCTCATATATATATATATATATATATATATATATATATATATATATATATATATATATAAGTCAATTGAGACTTCTTTTGTAAATTAGATTTTTCTTCAATAATAGAACAACTTGAAAAGACGTGTCGTATATTCAGCATCGATATAGGTGAATAATTAATGAAGCTTTTTAAGAAACTATAAGTGTGTTTCGTTGACTTTACCCGATTTTTTTATATTTAGTCCTGCTCAATATTATGACTTAAGATATATGCAGAAATACGGAGTGATAACCACTCTCACACTTAGATCTACTAGCACTGCCATAATCTGCTATTCGATACCCTATAAGTTATAATCTTGAGATCACTCATTTCTTCCATACACAAACATATTTTTAAAAGTGTATGACGATGTCCTAGATAAAACGGAGTACTGATTTATCATGCCGTTATCCATGCGTGCAGGTGTTCGTCCCTAGGAAAGATACACTAATCTATAGCGGTACCTATTGTTACTATGGTAATATAAATATGCAATTTTGTACCATGCATCTCCTCATCCATCGTTAAATTTAGAGCATCTAAATAAAGGCAATAAATTTTCACATATACACAAGAAATATTACCTTGTCATTTATCAATAGGCGTTAAGAGACTAATGTCAACAATAGTTCGTTTCGTTTTGATATGAAACAAGTTTTGCATTTTAATATTTATTCTTATTATCAACATTATATTTGAAACTAGCGACTGCGCCACGTCGGCACACGCAACGCCGTGTTAAACACAAAATCGAGTACACTCAACATCAAGTACACTCAACATCAAGTACACTCAACATCAAGTACACTCAATATCAAGTACACTTAACATCGTCTTATCATCAACGCTTACTTTTTGAACTTGGAGCATGGGAAATTCGCATATGCACAAAACAAAATACCCTAAATAATGGTAAGGATAAGGAGTAAACGTTGGATAAAATGATGGTTAAAATTATTACGAACCTGCCATGATTCGAATCTGGAATCTTATGATCCGTAGTCAGACGGGTTATCCATTGCACCACATGTCCTGCCCATATGCCGAAAGATTTTTTAAATTTTTACTACATTTTCAACCCAAACAAGGCATATTGCCACTTTCTTCTAGGGGACTACTATCAGGGACATGGGCATCAGGGGTACTGTGTAGGGAGTTGGGCAGCAAGATGTCGGTTCACGTTGCACTTGAACTTCTGCATGTCAATACAGTTGTGGAAGCAGGGACCCGGCAGGGAATTCTAAAGTTTGGCGGTCCTGGCGAAGAAACTACTGGAGTAGAAGGTTCTCTTACATCTAGGGATCTCTACTGTGTAGGGGTGGGATTTAGCTGCTTGTCGGGTTTGTCGGAGGTATTTACGTCGAGACAGCACAAGTGCTTGAAGTTCGTCAGAGTATTCAGCGTTAAAGTACTTGTATAAATAGAGGAATGCAACATTTCGTCGATGGGACAGAGGCTGAAGCTTAGATGCCAGTTCATGGCCTATCAGGTTGACGACTCTCTTTTGAACCTTGTCTAGGAGCGAGAGATTAGTGGTAGATGCACCAGTCAAAATATGACAACAATGCTCCATACATGGGCGAATGGTGACCTTAAAGATGTTACCGCGACGGTATACAGACAGTGCTAAATTCCGTTGACATGGACAGGTAACTTTTTCGACAATTGCACGAAACGCCCAAAACCCCTTATTTTGAAATGTTGTGTACTAACCATGTATAGATAAGGACAATCCATGGACTTACACCTTTCAGAGAAAAAAATATTTTTTCAATTCGGGGCATCCGTTGAAAGGTTTATTGCTATATATACACACACATAGATAAATAAATAAACATTTAGAATTTTATAAATAGCATAGATAACTTATTTTGAAAATGTGTTTTATTGATTCAATCACATCAAATGTAAATCTATGGCTTTATATAAAATATAGTATTTACAAAAATACACACTTATTAAATAAATCATTAAAATAGTGTTCGATGTTTTACGAAAAACTAAGTCATTTTTATGAATTCATTTGTGCTATTGCCATTCTATTTAGAAAACCAATGTATTTAATTAAATGTTTTGTGATTATGTTATATCCAATCTATAGAATTCTGGTTTCTTATCAAACAACACAGACTTTAGAATAAATTATTCCATGAAATGAAAATCCGTTAAAAAATGTTTTGTTATTTATTACTTTGGTTAACTAAACATCCAGCATGCTTTGGATAGGATTGAAACCGCTATCTACAGACAAAAGAATGTGGTAGGGCAATAATAACAATAGAAAGCAATAATTACTGGAAATACAGTTACAAGACTCGGCATTCCTATCCCGCTACTGTTAATCACCGATAGCCGATAGCGATAGATAGCCGAAAAGTAGTGAAACAACATCAACTATAGAAAGATGAGGATAACATTCCGTAAATAAATAATTAAATAAATCAATAGACAAATTATTCATCTCGGAGGATTCCAATATATACAAATTATATTCCTATTTTCTTCTAAGTTATTAAATGTTAACATTTTCATAGGTTTTTCGTTATACATATTATCTTAAATTGATTTTTTAAACATGTTAATTAAATACAGAGAAAGCAATTTTATTTATTGTGAAATTTTATTAGTTGTTTCACGACGTTGTGGCCAACTCGTCTGGCCTTCGCCAGGTGGCAACCGCCACGGATATGAACTCGGTATCTCCTGAGTGCATTCACTGCAATTACTGCCTTAGTGACGACAATAACTACTGAAGCAGTAATTGCAGTGAATGTAGTCAGACAGTCAGAGTTCCTATCCGTCGCGGTTACCATCTGACAAAGGTCACAGGGATAATTGGCCGAAACGTCGGAAACAACTAATAAAAGATGAGGATAATTTTTCGCAATAAATAAAATTAATAAATAATACTCATCTCTATGAATTCCAATTAAATCATATACAAGGAGAGCAGTGATATTTTTTACATAATATTTGCTTATTCATCTATGAAAACCGTATCTCTTTTAGAATACAAATTATAAAGTGACATTTACGCATGGTCGTTATTTACAAAGATGATTATATATAGGTATACAGTATAATATGTTACAGAATTACTGTTCTGAGATTACTTCGAGGATTCGCTGTACGTTTTTTACCATACATAGTATGAGAAGAGTGAAACTAGTAATAATAACCCTTACGCCATAATACCATATTTTTAATTTTGCTCTGTATAGAATTAATGTGTCTAGTATTAGAGTGTATTGCTGTTGTGTTGTAACACAATAGCAAAAGAAGAAATCAAGTTGTGTTGGTTTAACAAACGAAATGTATTAACATCACAGGTACAAAGGTAGGAATACGGGTATCACTGACTAGCGTTCAGCTAGGCAGTGGAGTACTGTCGCTCCTTCTCACCGGTATAAACAATGCTGGCACTATATATATATTGTGAGAACCGGTACAATTTCCCTTATGCATAGAAAGGCCGGTATAATAATTACAATACCTTCCATAATTTTACGTTTCCTTTTTTATATTCGCTGTTTAGAACATGTTTGCAAGATTTAAATTAAAAATATATCAAACATAACATCTATTAATTGGAGTATAATTTTCGACATAATCTGAATTTTTGTTTTCATTATTTAATATATGTGTCTTTGGAGATTTTAATGAATTGATGTACACTTCCTGCTTTTATTGTTTTAGAAAAAAATGTCAATCTGACTTTGAAGCAACGCTCTGCAGCATTTTGTCATGATATTTTTCCGTATGGGTTCGCAGCAATCTATCGACAACCTTGTCAAATCTTCCTTTCAATAGTATTTCTACTGGTGTCATGAAAACAAACAGAGTCATATGAGATCATCATTTATAACTGAATAAGATTTCTCATTCATGTACCCATCGCGTTTTAGCGCTGTTATTAACGCCTGATTATTCATTCCTGCAGAACACGATACAATCATGATATAAAATGCGCGTTCTCTATTAAAACATAAGAAACGAAGGAACATTGTATTTATATTTCATAGAAGAATAAGTTATATTTCATAACATTCTATTGGAGAAATTATTAAAATCTTTTTAATCGTACTCAAGGACGAAAACTTTTCTTTACGATTCATTACTGACGTAGGAGTGCCTATTATCGCAAATGCGACGCACCTTGTGTGTTAACAATTTAGAACGGTTTTAAACTTCTCTCTTTTCTGTTCCAATTAATAATTTTCAGAGCAAAGTGTCATAGTGTTATTTAAAAAACTTAACATTGCTAGTTTTAATTAACTTTATGTGCAACATAATCCAGTTAATACTGTGTCCAAGTAAATTGGAGTTTTCGTTACATTAAGTGTCAATAATACATATTACAGCACGATTGTACATTTTCAAGAGTATATAATTTTAGAAGTATCGAATATTATGTTACAGAATAACCGCTTTAAAATTTTTGAAACTTCGCCATAAGTCCTCTTAGACATAATGTCTAGAGAATTCCATATACTTACGTAATAAGGTAGATAACCATAACACCATAACATTATAAAAATATACTCAATTCTATAATATAGTGTCTCTTGCCATGATCTTGTGTTCATATAAAATCATAAAAATCCTCCTTTATTTAAACACGCTAAGTCTAATTAGTTGCTATGTTTGGAAGTGTTTTTCTTTCTACTGAAAAAAAAAGCAATAAAATGGATAAAAATTGTTTTTGTGCCATAGTTTGGATAAAAACATCAAGAGTAATTATATTGCTACTGTTATCGTATCTATAATGACGTTGCTATTAATGTTTCTGTTAAGATTAACAGCCATAATACGTATATAGCTCTGTGAGTGTGAGTACATGTCCGTAAAGTTTGGTATGATATATCCTCAATATAACTAATTTTATAAACGACAAGACTGACGGTTTTCGTAAACCTTATAGTATCAACTGTAATAATACTAATTGTTAATATTTCATGTGTTTAAACAAATTAATCTGCTATTTATGATGCGAAACATTTCAAATAATGCGTTTTTAAAATAAATTTACCAACAGGATTTAATGCAGGAATATTACATGTATTATATTCTCTAAAATATGTAATCGAATTTTACTAATTTCATATGATGAACACTCTGCATGTCTGAAGTAATATTATTATAACACACATTATTACAATCTATATATCTATAAAAGTGAAATTGTCTGTGTGTGTACGTTTCCCTAACAAACTACTTTGTCAATTTTAAGTCAAAAAACTTGGGATTTATATAAGGGGTATTTAGATTTGAGAAAATCATTTTAGTCGGGGTTCGGCCAGAAATGTAGCTGTCAAGGGGTCAAAGTAAAACGATTTGCTATTTGAAAACTCTAACAAACCTCCCCGCCAATTATGAGTCTAAACAATTGAAATTTTTGATGTAGGTTACGTGGACATAAATTAAACTTTTTAATGCGATTTGAGCCCAAAATTATAAATGTTAAGGGGTCAAAATTAGAGTCAAAGTTATAAAAAATTCATCTCTTCGGTCTCTACCAATTTACTAAAACAAATTTTTGTTTACACATTTAAAATTTTACATAAATGTATGTAGACATAGCTTTTTAATCGTTTTTTACTGAAAGTTTGGCTGCCAAGCGGTCAAAGTTCGAAAGATTTGACCATTTTCGGTCTCTAACAAACTATTCAGCCAATTTTAAATATATGCGATATGAGGTAGCAATATTCGAGATAATGTCCTAACGGGAACTAAACAGGCAATAATGTGAGGCCTTCAATCATAATTCCTGATAATTCTTTTTACGATTCCAAAGATTTTATTTCAGATGGCAGATACAGCAGATCAAATAGATAGGTTACATTTAGAAGTTTTTAAAGGAAACTGCTCATTCTGAGTTTTCTCCCTGTTTCTGCAAACTATACATTAGTATCCCTCATATCTGGGCAGAGATTGACATTGTATGCTAGTATATGTTCTTAATGGGATTATTTTAACAAGGCTATCTGAAGTAATTCAACTTTTATTCAAAATTTTGTTCTATTTTCCTAACAGGAACTTTTAAAGTTTTAGCCGGCTTTTGGTCGAAAATATTGCTGCCAAGGGGTCAAAGTTCAAACAATTTGCAGTCTTTAGGAAACTAATCAGACAATTTTTGGTCTAAGCATTTGAAATTTTATATAAAGGGCATTCAGACATGCAGCATTCTTTTTATCAGATTTAGGGCGAGAATTTGGGCCCCAAGAGGTCAAAGTTGAGAGTTGAACGTTGCAGACTCTCAAAACTTCTCCGCCGAACTTGAAAGTTTAGAAGTACGTTACCTAGACACGAGTAAAACTTTTTAATATATATATATATATATATATATATATATATATATATAAATTTATGAACAGTACATAGGGCCGATTAGAGCCGGGCTGAATTGCAATTCAAATACTAAACAGAGACCCCCAGAATTGTTTTTTGAATAGAAAATCAGTTTTCGAGTAAAAAAAGACAGACCTGGTTTTCAGCTTACTGTTTATCCTCAAATCCAAAGCTAACAACTTCTTATTCTGTCATACATTTAAATGATCAAATCCTCTAGAGTATTATGAACCCGACAGGGTGCTTTCTGATCCTGCCCCTAAAAAGCTTATTTACCACACACACAAACACACACACGCGCGTGCGCACTCACACACACACACACATATATATATACGTATATATATATATATATACATATATATATATGCTTCCTACAGTATACTTTGTATTGTGGCAGTCATCTGCACCGAGAAATATTTGGAGTAATACCAGAAATTGTAGTTGATTCTACATAAAAAGTCCATGAATATAGAGAAATCATATGTGTGGATTCCCGAGCAACTTAGTTGATGTGGCGGAAGACCATACGCCAAAATTGACGGAGAGAGTCCATCATTATATCATGTTATTAAGTTAGATCCATGTTCAAGGAACCTATATCTAAAATTTCAAGTGTTTAGACCGAAAATCGACGGAGGAGTTTGGTAGAGTTCTCAAAGATCAAACCGGTGAACTTTAACCCTTTTATAGTCCAATTTCTGACTGAAAACCGATTACAAAGATTTTCCCACATCTAAATACCCTGTATATCAAATTTCGAGTCTTTAGACTGAAAATTGACACAGATATTTTGTAGATAAATGTACACAGCAGACAGACACGTTCACTTTTATAGATATATAGATAGATAGATTGCTCTATTTATTTAAAGAGTAGTTATTTGACGAATCAGCTTTGTGTAGACAGTTATATATTAGTGTGTACGTGTATGTGTTTTGCGTGTGTATATATGTGTATGTTAGGCATTATTTATTAAATTTTTCGAGCATCGAAAATGTCATTTGAAAAAAGAAACGCCAAATATACCTGTACTTTTATCAATTGATATTTATCGTAACGGATTTTAAATTCGAAAACATGTCGCGATGTACTACGACTTGGGAATTTCATACGCGGAAGAAGCAGCTAATGCTTATTGCATCTTTAATAAAGGAACAGAATTGAGAGGCATTAAACATTAATCCGATTTGTATTATTTAAAACTAGCATGTGTGCCCGGCGTTTCCCGGGTGTTTGGAGGTGTGTGTTCAGCAAAAAAAAAAACCCAAAAAAACGTAGTAGTAGGAAGGCAGGCTCGAACCCGTACCGTGAAGGATGAAAAGAACAGGAAAAAAACGTGCCGTCTTTACTGTTACGACCACCATCAAACCGGAAGTGAAGTAGGTTTAAATTAAGGCTAGACAATCGAAAATAGGGGATGACTTTCAAAAATATCGGCGAAAAAAGCGAACCTTCGCTGTAGAAAAGTGGCCAGTTGAGGGTGAAGAAATTTATGTTTTTAGCTAATTTTTCGGGATTTGTCGTCTGAACGGTCGAGCTTCAAAACGATACTGATCTTGTGAAAATCCGTCGCCTTTGTCGAAAGTTTTAGGCAGATATGCAAACATACATACATACATTTATATATTGGTAGCTCAGATTTTCGACTCAACCCAATATAAAGGCTTGCTCTATCTCTGAATACCCTTTATGTAAAATTTCAAATGTTAAGACCAGAAATTGTCTGAGTAATAAAGTAGACACCTATATCTAAAATACCAAGTGTTTACACCCACAATTGTCGGAGAAGTTTGGTAGAGTTCTCAAAGGTCAAATCGTTCAACTTTGACCCCTTAACAGCCAAATTTCTGGTCGAAAATGGATTACAAAGATTTTCCCAAATCTCAATACCCTGTATAACAAATTTCGAGTCTGTAGACTGAAAATTGATTTATTTCGTAGGGAAATGTACACAGACACACACACACACTTTTGAACTTTTATAGATTTGTAGATTAACAATAATATATAATATTTGACCTTGAGGAAATATAGTATGCATATATATATATATATATATATAATTATTTTTTTACTATAATAATTAAATACTTACAGACACTAGTGTTTCATTCTTTCGGGAATCTTTAGTGCACGATTAACACCAGTCAACAGATATGAACTCGGCAACAAGAGCGATCCCTGGCTCGATTCGCAAAGACCGTATCCATTCGACTACCCATTAACCGCGTGAAGTAACGTTGAATTTAAACATTTTCATTTGAAATGTTCTTTACGGGTTAGTCAGACATATATATATATATATATATATATATATATATATATATATATAGTGTTAAGTTTACTGATTCTTTTTCTCTTCCAGATATGGTCAGCTATACCTGGATTCTCAGTCTCTCCAAGTACTACAGCGTTTCGATGTCCTTCTAACTGTACTTTCACTAGACGACAGGTTCCAATTTGTATAGTTTTCCACATTTACAAGGTATTTCATATACACAGTTTTAGTCATGATTCTTTTCTCTAAGGGGTTCTATTCTCATAAGTTGTTTCCTGAGAGTTGAATTACTGCTGAATACTGTCCTGATGTCTTATAGATTACATATTCGTTGAGGTGTTTCCAAAAAAAAAAACTTCATATATAGTATAAAAACTGTGGTGAGTTTTTGAATGGTGTATTTTTGTGTCTGGTTCAGCATAAGCCTGAAGAATTTTAGAGTGGATGAAACGCGGAATATTCAGTGTAGCTTAATCGCCATATATATTTTATAACTATATATATATATATATATATATATATATATATATATATATATATATATATACATATATGTATATTGGTAATAAATAACCAAAAAATTAAATAAACAAATAATGTGTTTTACGTAGATTAGAAGGTCTATGGACTTTCTCTAAAAGAAACGGTCTAAAAGTGGGGCTATAAAAATATTTAATAACACACGCGTACACACGTCTATGTATTCTGCACGATTTGAACTCCTAAAATCCATTCAAATATAATAATAAGAGGTATGATTTTTTTCGAATTTACCATAAAGTATATATCTATATTTGTTGAGATGCAGCGAAATATAAAGTTGTGAAAGAAACAGTTTAGTTACTTGAGATACACATTGTTCGATAGTTTTATGAGATGCGAATCTCCTGTTAAATGTCCTCCTATATAGGAAAAACAGATTTCAGCAATGATAGTGCGTGTTTTAAACTAAAGTAATACTTTAGAATTCGAATAATAAACGCTTCTCCGAGAATTACTATCAATAAACCCGACTACGCCGGCCATGTCTTCAACCTTTTGTTTGGCCTGTAATAAATTCCAGACAAATGTCGAAGACAAGAGTGGCCATTAATATACCGACTGAATGTGCCCAATTAGTTTGAATATGTATAGAGAGACGGCGACATCATTATTCAGATACGAAAACCTTATTAACCGTCTTTCTCAAGCAACAAAAAAAAAAACGACGAGAGTTATAAAGAGTATAGGCTTATTGCCGGTATTAAAGTCTCACAATAAAACTATGTATAATGCGTCAGTATCTAACGCTATGTTCTGACAATTATCATGACATAATTCAAACCGTTCATTTCTGTTATTATTTAATATACATATACGATATTAATTTTATATTTCTCCCGTTAAATAATACCTCTTTTATTCATTTCTTCGGCCGTATGCCATGTATATAATTATGATTTTGAGAGAAATATTGCCATATATTTCTCCTAAAATGAATAAAATAAAAAAAGACAAATTTGGTTAATACGTATTAAAATAAGAAAAGATTATATGATGAAGATATAATTAGTGTTAATAGTGTTTATTAGTGGGATTTAAAAATTGGCGATCGGTTGTGCAATCCTCGCCGTCGGACAACCAGAGCCAGATATGATAATCGTTCAAATTTCAATTGCCCCCAAATACTAGAAAACTTTCGATGTATTGATAATTTTTCTACTTGAAACAGACAGAAAATATTACACAAATTGTACATAGTTTAAGTGATCACATACTTTACCTGAGAATCATAAGAAACAAAACATGCCATAAATGCATTACATATCTCGAAGTTTAACGGCGATGGTTCGTTAAGAAAGGAAACCACAATATCCATTTCAACGTTCGAAACGCATAAAATATTTATATTATATTTTTCTTAGTCTATTGTTCTCTTTGTCTGAAACTATTACGTCAATCTGGCTTAGATTTTGTAGAAACTTTCGCAATGAAAAAGTATAGCGAGCTAAATATTATTGGATCAGGTCGGTGCAAAGTGAGAGATTAATATGGATTAAACTAAACTATAAAAGTAAGAAAGATAATATCAATATTTAATAATCTATTCATACATTTTACGTCAACATATACCCGTTTTTAATCAAGTAAATCTTTAGTTTCTAAACTATTGCGGGTGTATGTTCCTAAACCAATAATTCCGGCGAAAAAAATCCTATTTTTTTGTCTCTTGCTTTCCCCCTCTGTCCTGCTCTAACCAAGTCTGTCGATCTATTCCACAAATCCTAAATCATCAACATGAAATATATCCAGAAAAAACACGGACAAACCTAGAACCCGATCCTCCAACGTAGACTTCTACTACCATGTATCCTTCTCCAACATCAGGGGTCTACATTCCAACCTTCCAGAGGTTAAAACCCAATTACAGGAGATGAAACCGGACATATTCTTCCTAAGCGGAACTGGCATAGGGCTGACCACTTCCCTAGGCGAGTTTATAATTAAAGGATACTTTAACTTAACATCTAATGCTGACCCCTAAGATCGCCATGGGAATGGAATATGTGCTTACATTAAAGATGGCTTTCCGTGTGGTAGGGATATCTCCAGGGAAGACCCTAATTTACCATATATGTGCTTTCAGGTTTCACTTGCTTACACCACTGCATTTATATTGGCCCTCTATCGCCCCAACAACAGCGGAGTTACTATCTTTAAGAGCGTATCTGAGAAAATTGACCACATCCTGTCTGCTCAACCTTCGGCTAACATCAACATTTGTGGTGACTTCAATGTCCACAATGTGGAATGGCTGACCCACTCGAACAAGACAGATGATGAGGGGAGGTTCTGTCATGATTTCGCAATTGTCCATGATCTCACCCAGATTGTTCACGAATCTACCCGTGTGCCCGATACTTTCGGTCAGTACGCTAGCCTTCTAGAGCTTTTTCTCAAAACTTCCTCTGATCTATGTTCATGTTCCGTTCTGTCTCCTCTGGATCTTCTGACTACTCGGTTGTATCAGTTAAGATAAGAGCGAAATGCAATAATAATACGGCTGACTGGGATAGCTTCAGTACATTTATATCTGATTTACTTCTGCATTCCATGTTTAAAAAGGATGTGTCCTCCATTGTATCAGACCTGACCAATAAGTTCATTGTAGGCATAGACCGATTCATACCATCAAAAAAATTCCAACCAAAACCTAACAGCCAGCCATGGTTCTTCCAATAATGGGCTGCTGTCATCGCGCAAAGAAATCACTTATTCCATTGCTACTAACGTAACAGATGTAATGAGACTAAAGCTGCCTTCAGGTCTGCCAGCAACCACTGTAAAAGAGTAATAAAAAAACAAGAGAACTCTATGCTCAGCCCGTAAAATCCAAAGTAGCTGAGCAGCGGCTTAGTTTCTTCGAGTTTGTCAAATAGCAAACAAGATCCTGAACAGAAGCGTGCATTCTACCCCAACAATAGACCTGAGATAATCTTGTCAGCATCAGAAAAGGCCAAACAATTAGCCAAGAATTTTGCAGCTAATTCTACCCTATGCGACGAATGATCTCCCAAAACACACACTGAAATCATTCGTTGACATTTATGCTGATGACACGACCATCAAAGGCCGTAAATAACAGTTCGCTCTGATTCTCTCTCCTCTGATCTCGAGCGCGTGGTACAATGGGGAAGGCGTGGCTGGTTACTTTTAATGCATATAAAACCAAGACCCCCTCTTTACATAATCAACGCTCTGATACCAATTTGGCATTATTGAAATGGATGGCTCTCGTCTAGAGGAAGCTCCATGTTTGGATAATATTTCTGCTTGACCTCCTGGCCTGAAATGGAACACGTACATCAAGTCAGTTGTCAAGGTCACTGGAAAAATGGTAGGATCCTGCTACAGCTCCAGAAGATATCTCACTACTGATGCATATCTCTACCTATATAAAAACCAAGTACGTCCAAGGATTGCGTATTGCTGCCACATCTGGGCAGGAGCTGCTAAACACAGCTTATCCTGCCTTGAAAGAGTACAAAATAGACTTCGTGTCTTAGTGGGGCATACCCTTTTCTCTTCCCTTTAATCTCTCTCCCACAGGAGAGACCTTTCGAAGCTGTCTTTGTTTTATCATTACTTCCATGGCAAGTGCTCGTCTGAGCTCCTATCTCTGGCCCCCCTCGCCAATCTTTCACGATAAACACCCGTCTTGCTGAACCCACTCTCAGTAATTTTCCCCACTCTTTATCTGTGCTAAAACCAAAACGTAGATTCCATGAGTAAAGCTTCTTTCTTAGCAGTGCACGCCGGTGGAACTCTCTTCCGTTTGCCTGCTTCCCACCTGACTACAACCTTGATATTTTCAAGTCCAACATAAACAATTTCCTGATGAACCTCACCCGTTATATTCCGTTATGCAGGCATAAGCCTGAAGAGTCCTAGAGTGGATGAAACGCCGATTATTCAGTGTAGTTTAATCTCCATATATATTTTATAACTTACCAACTACTCTTACCTACGCATTGAGCACTTTTGAAGTAAATACTTAAAGTTTACGCGTAAATTTATACTTTCGTATAATAAGTTTATGTGAGTAAATGAAGTAGTTATATATATATATATATATATATATATATATATATATATATATATGTATATGTATAAATCAGGTGTTTCTGATTTAATGCTGGTTGTGAGGAGCGCATGCCCGTGTAACATTTAAAATTAAAATCACATGAACTATTATTACTGTTATGGCAAAGAATGAACGCAACACAACGATAAAAATTCTATTATTTTCAACGTTTCTCATTTTGCTTTATCTTACATTTCACTATATTTTTCACAAAGAAAAAATAAAAACATTGTTTTTTTTTTTGCTTTATCATCTTGAACACACTTCTCTATAAAAATACACGAAATAATATACAAATATATTTCCGTATATATATATATATATATATATATACCATGTACCAATAAAACGATAATCTATAAACATTACTTGCCACTAATACGAAACTAAAACTAAAACTAAAACTAACCGTAACATCTTTACAAGGTTGTTACGAACAGAATATCAATATAGATACCAAATTTAAAAAAATTCGTTTTACAAGAAATCAATCATCGAGAAATAAAGGGATTTAGGAACCCAACAAATGGGATATATATATATATTTTTTTAAATTGTCTTTTTTAAATGGCTTAGGGCTCCCCGTAGAAACTTCACATAACTCTGTTCTTAAATAAGGATACGAAAATTAGGCGATACGTTAATATTTAAATGAGCTTTTCAGTAACCACAACCAAGGTAAATGTTTCTCGCATGTTTTTCTCGCTAGGGATCCCCTCTTTTTTCTTTCTATTCAAAAATGCTGCATTGCCAAAAGTGTGTTTATTCATAAAGTCTGGAGAAATGCTGCTTTTTGAAAATGTTCAAACGATATAATGCTTGAAATTGTCGACCTGGGCATTGAAACAATTATAACATAAAATGAAATACATTTTTGTTGCCATCAACACCTTGTCTTGAAGTCTTGATTTTGCACAGACAGTATATATATATATATATATATATATATATATATATATATATATACATATATATGTGTGTGTGTATATATATGCATATATATAGTTTTTAAAATATAATTATCGACTATATATGTTTGTGCATGTGTGTGTGTACAAAGTTATACATTTATAAATATTTTATGAATCATTGCACAAAAATTAGAATGAAGTAGAGACAGAATGTATGAAAATAGAATTGATAAACAATAAATAACAGGAAAAATAAATAATCTTACAATCATTTATTTTTCTTTTTGTATTTTATTAAGTAAAATATATCGGGTGCACATTAAACTATAAATGGTAAACCTTACCTTCTGATATTCGCTTGTTTATTCGTTTTGAACAGATTATTCATGCGATATTATCCGTTGATTTCCGCTTAAAATATGAGTTTATTGTATTCTAAAGAAAACAATGTTTAACAAAGGCTATGAAAGATTTAACTACAATAATATTCGTGTTTGATTGTTTCTTAACCAGAAGACAAACTTCAGAATAAAACAGAAATTTTATAAACGTTGGTTTCCAGTACACTCTTCTTACTCTAAACTGATTGCACAGCAAATCATGTTATCCCCTTCAGCTTTTCAATTTTATTTATTTTATGAGATGTTTTATTAGATTTCCTGTTTCTCAAGAGTTATAAATACGTAATGAGCGCAAATAATATCTATTGAAATTTAAATTCAACTGAGTGATTCAGTTAATCATACCACTAACAACTCCAAAACCTCTTCATCCGTATTTGATTATATATATATATATATATATATATATATATATATATATATATATATATATATATATATTTGGTGATTTCAATGTCCTTCACAGTAAGTGGCTTGGATTCTCAACTTACAATGACACAGCTGGTAGCATTGCACATAGCTTCTCTATATCTCATTACCTTTCACAAACGGTTACATTTCCGACATTTTTCCTAGCCCAGCAAGACTAACATGCCTTAGTTCTAGATCTATTTCTAACCACAGTTTCCGATGATTGTGTAACAAATGCCCACAACCCACGCGAGAATGCTGATCACGCGGTGATAATGGTAGAAATCGACCTAAATTCTCGATCTAAAACTGAAGAGCCACTGCCTAAAACAACAAGATATTATAAAAAGGTTAAGTGGGAAATATCTTTTCGCCTCCCGCTGAGCAGTGCCCAAATGAAACATTGAAAGACACATATCCAATGCGGAAATTCTATAGTAAGCCCCACTCTTCCCAATTGTTTACTCCTACTTGTGAAGCTGCCCTTGCTCAAATTTACCCGACATAAGTCCAGTTTTAACAGACAGAAGTTTATAGAAGCTAGAAGTATTTGTAGGAAATAAATATCGACAGCTAAGAGAGAATATGCCGCAAGAACCATATAAGCATCGAAACACATAAATTAGGAACCCAAGACTTTTGGAAAATCTACAACAGTGTAATAAATAATTGGCAATCAAGAATTCCCCCACCATCCAACAATCATGAGGTTGTTTGCACGGAAACCGAGAAGGCTTACATTATTGCCAGTCGTTTTGCCTCTAACTCGATATTGGATCTAGAAAACCAGTCCCTCCCTGATTTTCCTTTGCGGACAACGCCACACTAGCTTATCTGAAAATCACCTCTTCTCAGGTGCATGGTATTATAAAAAACACCTTGGCATTTCAAAATCATGTGGTTCGGTCTACTCTCGCCTGTGCTATTCAAAAATGCTCCACCAAGGTTGTTCCAGTTTTCTCCAAACTTTACAAAAACGCTTTTACATTTTTTTCTTTCCTGGCTGCTGGAAAATAGCTTCTGTAGTACCTGTTTTCAAGAATTTTGGTGGAAGAATAGACGCATTATATTATCGCCCTATTAGCCCCCTCCCGTCTTTCAACAAAATATGTGTCGTCCATTATCTAAGCTTTAGTCCATCACCCTACATCTACTAAAAGTCTGACCGACCAAAAATATGGATTTAGGCAAGCCAGTTTTACAGAAGATATCCTAACTGTAATCTCTGAACATATATACTATACACTGGACAAAGAAGGGAGGGCAGGGCAGTAGCCCTATATATATCTAAGGGTTTTGACAGGGTATATCACTATGGTCTTATCAGAAAAGTCAGATCATACAGTCTCACTAGGTAAATACTTAACATAATTAAATCCTTCTTAGGTAAGAGAAGAATCCAGGTTGTCCTTGAGGGTCGTATATCTAATCAATATGATATTAATGCGGGAGTACCGCAGGGGTCTATACTTGGAACATTATTATTCCTGATATTAAATGAACTTCCTGATTAAATTGTCTCTGAGATTGGTATATTTGCTGATGGCATCACGCTCTATAACAGGCACGTGTGGACACATATCTAAGGGAATAACAGGCACAAGTGGGCACATATCTAGGGAAATCGCAGAAACGCTAGAAGACTAAGTGGAATAGGGACATTAATGGATGCTAAGACTAAGCTTGTCTTCTCCAATAATTACAAGAAACTATCACAACCACCAATAGCTAAGGCTAAAAATTATTGGTAATATTAGTCTCGTTGGAATCTATGTCCCATTTTTACACATACATCTCTTTCTTTCTAGCTTTTTTCTTTCTCTCTCTCTCTCTCTCTCTATATATATATATATATATATATGTGTGTGTGTGTGTGTGTGTGTGTGTGTGTGTGTTTACTTAAAATTGTTCAAGACGCAATGTGAAAACTGAAAGTGTATTTCTATGTAAAATTAACCAGAAAATATTCTCAAATCTTTAATATGGCCGTCGAACGTATTTTGGATGTGGAGGTTTATGATTTGTACAGAAAACACTTTAATTTTAATGCATTCCTTCTCTCGGAATTTTCTTACAAAATTACTCATAATTATTAAGCTTCTCAATTGACTTTTAAAGTTTTAGTGACAGGAAACTAGGAATAGATATTTTTATTAGTCCTGTCGTGTGTAGCTTATTTGTGTAGGTTTAAAAGAATAATACGGAAAATGCAAAGCATAGTCTCGCTTGAAAATCACGCCATTGTTAAAAATCTGGAGAAAATACGAAAGCCGCAAATTTAATTTTTCCCAAACCGGAAGTAACTCTTGAAACGGGGACAGAAATGTAAGATTACAGGGTAGCATTTAGTAAGATGTATATAGTAATGAAAAATTCGGCCAAGTAATGAATAAATATGTAGTAATAAATTTATAAATAGTAATAAATATATTGTAATGATAAAATATATCATAATAAACACATATATATATATAATAACAAAATATATTATAATAAATATAAATAGTAATAATAATAGAGTATTAATAAATATATATTAATAAATATATACATATATATAAATAAATAAATATATTGTAATAATAAAATATATCATATTAAATATATATATATATATATATATAGTAGCAAATATAAAGTAATAAAAAGAAATAGTAAGAAATATAGAGTAATAAATATATATGTATTAATAAAAATATCTTTAGTAATAAATAAATGTATTGTAATAAAATGCGTAATAATATCTGTTATTACGGATAACGTTCGCAGTGACTTATGGTCGTCTTTTATAATAAAACTATATTCCGTGTACAAATTGATGAATATACACGATGCTAATTTCACCATTTGTTAGTAGCTATTTTTTTTTGCAGATAGTACTTTGGAGGCACTCTCTTCTATTTTGTGTAATATGCAGACTCTAATGCTTTACAATCAAACGTCGATAATCACAATCATGTTGAAATCTGTAATTAGTGAGTCAAAAGTAACCCTTGTTCGAGGATATTCTTTTAGTTTTAATATTTAGTTAGTGTATAATTGGCGTATGAGTTATTAACGTTTGCTATTATTTATAATAATCAATAGAATGTCGTTAAGATAGGCAAGTGTAAAAGCGATCATGTTAAGTTCAAACAACTGAGTGCTACAACGAAAATGATAATCTGTAAAATCCATACTAATTATTATTTCTATTTCTATAAACTAGCTGTTATAGGTATTTGTAAAAAAGAAACATTTAAATCAACATTTCAAAATGTGTCCTCATTTGAGCTCAGAAGAATCACTTCTGTTGATGTCAGAGACTAGTAGTATTAGTTTTGCATCTGCCCTGTAGAGAATTTTGTAGAGATTCCTTTGCTTGCAAGACAAGTCAATACACCATTAGCTATACTCTACTTTGAATAGACTTTTTATTTCTGTCTGTCTGTCCTCTCTCTCTCTCTCTCTCTCTCTCTATATATATATATATATATATATATATATATATATATGTATGTATATATATATATATATATGATACTATGACCACAAAAGTACATTCAACAATAAAAAAACACCGTATGAAAACAACACTAGCGAATAAATACTGGGAACTCAAGGAAAGCGGACATTCGCCGGTAGTCGAATGGAAAATAATAAGACAAGCTACAACGTGCAGGGACCTAGACGACCCATGTAGATTATGCCTTCATGAAAAATTTGCTATCCTGTACATTAAAGAACCCCAACATCTATTAAACTGTAGAAGGGAAATAGCAAACAACTGTGTTCACAAGATAAAATGTACTCTAGGATAGCGATACAAAATAGTTTCAAAACAAACAAAAACAATAGAAAATAAACAAATAAATGAATTAAATAAACATGAATACACATAAACGATCACACATATATGTATATATATATGTGCATATATATATATTTGTACATATATATATATATATATATATATATATATATATATATTTATATATAAACTAACATAAAAAACCAAAAACACTAACCTAGATTTAAAACAGATCAAGAAACTAAATACCCAGGCTAAATAGAACACATACAAAGGAACAGGTCAACTAGAGGTCAAATAGGCCTTTGTCAGATAAATGCATTCTCATTGGCTGATAGGAAGGGCGTGGTGGATACTGGTAAGCTGATTGGCAACTAAAATTTCAATAGAAGAGGAGCATATAAGAACGACAAACAACCACAGAATTCGCGCATAAGCCTGAAGGATCCTAAAGTGGATAAAACGGGGAATATTCAGTGTAGCTTAATCGCCATATTTTATAACTTATTATATATATATATATATATATATATATATATATATATATATATATATCGTTGAACATGACGGAGTTATTCTTTTTCCTGATTTTGATGGATAGTTTTTCAATTTGTCGGGCGGTCCTTTTAATTTCGGTAGGCATCTTATGCTGTATTTGCCTCTTCGAAGATTGTCTCCGAACCAACTCTAAAAATTCATACAACGCATACATAGGCCATACAACAACACTCTCCCGACGACGAACCTATCATTTATCTGACAATAGTGCCATAAAAGAACATCTAACATCCAACGATAAAAAACTACAGTCGCCTGACATTAGAAATATCTTAACTAACAATACTAAAATGATATACATTACAAATGCACAAGTAGACTAAAATTACTAGACGCCATACTTATAAACAGACGGCAGCCCTTTTTGAACCGGATCTCATTTAATACCGGCACAAATATACTCGCAGTATTTAATAATTAACTGGAAACTAAATAAACTATGTATGCAATGAGAAATTAAAATTAAATAAAAACTCATTCGACCTAATCCCCAGGCACTCAGCTCTATAACCAATTAATAAAAAAACTATAATTACACCAAGCCTCATAGAAAACGGAAACGAAAAAAACAACAATCGCTACTGAAGATAATCGGATGCACCGACAGAAAACGCTTGAGAATAATTAGAACAATATAGCCGAAACACAAACTTTGGACGGCATACTGCGTAAGCTGCCTATCGAAATTAAAAGGACCGCCCGGCAAATTGAAAAACTATCCATTAAGGTCGGAAAAAAGAATAACTCCGTCGTATTCAACATATATATGTATATATTCAGCATATATATGTATATATATGCATATATATATATATATATATATATATGCTGAATATATCTATCTATCTATATCTTCTATATCTATCTATCTATCTATCTATCTATATATCTATAAAAACAGAGATGTGTGTGCCACAGACGATTTCTGATTGGTTAATCCAATAATCACATCTCCTAAAAAACAATCGTTTCTACGCTCTTACCTTTACCATAAAATATTATGGCTTTATTTATTGTCCATCTTGGAAGGGTTTAATTTTTTAATAACTTGTTATTTACAAATTAAAAAAATACGAAACTATTATGCGAAACTAAACTACACGAAATACGCGCACACACGCACACACACACGTTCACTACCGTCACGTTGTTATGGCAACCAAACCCGCTGACTTCTTTTTCTCATTTCACTCGTGGTCTTAAATTAGATTCGAATAAGTTTCCAAAAAACAAATATATAACAAATAAATGTTATCAAAGGCAAATTTTTCGTGTTTTTATTCAATTTAACATGTTTAATCAGCTCGAAAAGCATACAGTGTTTACCGATGTATTGGAAAATTCAAGATCGCGGCCGATTCTCTCTTTAACACGGTAAGTTTGGAAAAAGGTGTATAGTTTTTTATTTATGACACCTTTTCCCAAACTTACGGTGTTAAAGAATGTGTGAGACACCATCTTGAATTTTCCAACACATCGGTAAACACTGTATTCTTTTCGAGCTGAATAAACATGTTAAATTGAATAAAAACACGAAAAATATATCCAGTTTTTATCGGTTTTTTACCTTCTCTGCAGAAGTACAAAAAAAAAAAAAAAAAAAAAAAAAAAAAACGGAAGGTACTTTTACAGAATGTTAAACTAACCCTAACCGATGTTTTATGTTTAGTTTAGGAAAAGTCAGAAGAAATAAAAGTCATTATTGCATGAAATATACGTATTTAGTTGAAGTATTGTTTATGTCAATTCTTTCGAAGAAATTTAGCAAGAATACCTGTAAACCAGGAAATCGGTAAAATGTCATCATGGATGAATACTTGTCTATTATAATTTCTACCCTTGACAAAAACTTAGCCATAACAAAAGAGATTTATTGTTCAGATTGTTTTTGAGATTGATTTCTAAAAAGATATTTTATAAATAAAATCGACTTTAAAATTAAAGACTTAAATTACAATAATTGAATTTAAACATTCTTATTTCAATATTTGGCACATAACACCTGCAAAAATGATCACAATGTCAGGATTTCATTTTATTTCAGAATCGATGGCAAATACTAATATTTAACATTAGTTTATCATTTAAGCCGATAAAAAGCCCTTTTTTTTTCGAGTCATAAAAGGATTTGGAGTTTCCTAATCAACCTTTCGGGTGCAGTTGCACGCTCTCAAAATAACTAAAGTGTTGGCTTTAAAAAAATTGGTTCATTAAAACTAAACAGGTTTAGTTTTAATAAAAAATAAAAAATTAAAAAAAAATCGCTTTGGTAATTAGATATGTCGTATGGTTATCCCTAATCGCTGAATAAAACCGCTAACGAGTTGAATGATTACGACATAAAATTAAACTCGGGTTCCTGAAACGGAAACTTCGTTTGTTTTTGTTTTTTTCTTATCAATATATTTACATTGTTATTTTGTTTTCATTTTCAATCATTCGAACAGTTTTCTTTTTCAAGTAATCCAAGTTACAAAATTCCCACTGTTTACTATGCTAAAATCACAATGACTAATGTATACCTATTAACCCTTATCCTTGAGTGGCCTCTGGGCCTTGATAAGTGGTGACACCCATGTAAAAAAAAAAAAAAAAAAAATCACTCGAACAGTTTTCTTTTTATAATGTACAGTTTTAAAAGTTTAAAAACTATATAGTTTTTACTTCAGGAAAATTAATGGGTCAGTTTTTACGATGTGCCCTGTTAAAATACTGTTAAAAACTCGCTCAATATATGTTACCGTGACATAGGTTGACATATATTCGGCGGGTTTTTAATAGTATTTTGTATAGTTTTTTATTTATAACACCTTTTCCCAAACTTACGGTGTTAAAGAGGGTGTGAGACGCCATCTTGAATTTTCCAACACATCGGTAAACACTGTATGTTTTTCGAGCTGAATAAATATATTACATTGAATAAAAACACAAAAAAGATATCCAGTTAGGTAGAAAAGTAACTTATCTTGCCTTTGATAACATTTATTTATATATTTGTTTTTGACTATTTTTTCGAATCTATGTGTACAGTAATCTTGCCAGGATGCGGAGGAAAATGAATGAAGGGGGAGGGGAATAAAATAAAAACATTTTGGAAACAGAGTAAGTTTGAAAGAATTGCTTTGCACAGAAAGAAATTAATGAAAAAATAAAATTAAATTTCTTTTCTTTCTTGATTTTTTTTTTAGTTTTTTATGAAAAAGGAAGTCAAAATTAAGACTATAAAAAACAATTTTTATTAAGAGCGAACCTCAGTCGTCAGGTCTGTAAAAAAAAGACGTGGAATAATAAATGTTTTCTAATACAAATTGTTTTTACTTATATGTTCATTTGTCTCTTTGAAGTTCGTTTGTTTAATATATCGGTTTGCAATATAATTTTGTCATTCTGTCAGACTCAAATTTTAAATCTATATATCTATAAAAGTTAAAGTGTGTGTGTGTGTGTGTGTGTGTGTCTGTGTACATTTCCCTACGAAATAACTCTGTCAATTTTTAGTCTACAGACTCGAAATTTGATATACAGGGTACTGAGATTTGGAAAAATCTATGTGATCGGTTTTTAGCCAGAAATTTGGCGATTAAGGGGTCAAAGTTCAACGATTTGAGCTTTGAGAACTCTACCAAACTTCTCCGACAATTTTGGGTCTACACATTTTAAATTTTAGATATAGCTTCCGTGGACATGAATCTAACTTAATAACTTGATTTGAGCCCAAAACAATAAATTTTCAGGGGTCATAATAGGGGTCAAAGTTTAAAAAATTACCCCCTTTTTTTTGCTCAGCATACACCTCCAAACACCCGGGCAACGCCGGGCACCCATGCTAGTACATATATATGCATATATATATATATATATATATATATATATATATATATATATATATATGCATATATAGCAGGTAACAAGTAGAACAAAACAAAATATATGTTCCTTATTATTATGTTCTCAATATCTGTAGATACAAAATATTTTGAGGAGTTTTTTTTTATTGTTGTGCAGATGTAGAAGTTGTAATTGTGTACTGTATAATACGCAACATATACTTGTCCATGCAAGAAGCCTCAGGGTGTAGATGTAAGTCACAAAAATGTAAAAAATTGTCCCTGAGCTTTGTTAATTGTTATTGCAAACGCCCAGGGAATTATTAAGTGCAATATCTTGAAGTAAAATGGTATATCCGTTGAATGAAATCATTGCACATTCGCTGACGGGCTTCCTGGGGTGGAGAGAGAGGAAAACATGACGGTTTATTTTTTACTATGGATATGCATGTTAGCATGCACTGGAAAATCTCGTAAATAAAAAAATAGATTTTATTTTTATATAAATTTACAGTCATTCGTCAATAATAAATTGAATGAAAAATTGAAAAAAAAACTGTTTAAAGAATAAACCAACAAAGTAAGTAGGAGATCGATGATAATTCCGATAGAAGAAAGAAAGAATGTAGAACTCGTGTAGGATAAGTAAAAAAAATAAGTTAAAGATAGTTTAATAGCAATTGTTTTTATATTCAAATAAATATCATTCTGCAAGAACTGAAGTTGTTTGTCATAAAAAATGATTTTATGAAAACCGTAAATTTCCATGCGAAAGTACAGAATTTTTTTGCAAGAAAATTTACAAATTATTTTTTGTAAACAAATGTTATAAAAATAAATAGAAAAATACCCCCCATTACCCCTAAAAATATTTAAATTAAATTATTGACAGAAAATTCCGAGGATCTAGGTAAAATTCTGCAAAAGTACCGTATTTAATTTCGGCTATTTCAATTTTGCAGCGGATTATTATCGATTGCTAACAAACAAATTAAACAAAAATGCAAAAGATTCAATATTTATAGTATATTTACGTATGTTGCCTAGTTTCTAATACAAAGTTCTAGTAAATCCGTCCCACTTATTGGAAACACACGACAGAAACACGAAACCGAATTATAGCCCGTAAATGTTTGTTTCATTGTTTACACTATTTTCAGCGGATAATTAATGACTAGCAAGACCCGCTAACGTGCGTGTTTCGATGGAAGTATTCCTCTGTTCTCTCGTAGAAAAATTAAATTACGGTTTTTGGTGTTTCTTAATACCCAACCTCCGCATGTTAAGAACGGATTTCGGAATAGACCCCCGTAAACTCCTCACGTTAGTCCACCTAATTTGGCAGTGAGGGTGACGATTAAAATAGTTGACAAAAATTTCAACTTAATAATCTCTGTCAGGTTCCCCCGGGGAAATATTATGAACCAACAAAGTAATTTGGGGGTAGCAGTGTCGGTCGGATATTATTAGATTTATTCCTCGCCTGTACGTAATAATCTGTCAACCAGTGATAATCTGTTAACTAAAGTGCATAATATAGGGCTATGTATCGCGAAAACTACTTATGTCCGACAAATATAAATGCGATTTAATTTATCAGAATACTGGAAAACATATAAAAGTTGTCATATTTAAGGAAAGTGCGTAGGTGCATCTAAGGTAAAGATTTATCTATAAACAGTTGGTGTATAATTATACAGGCACTCCTTTGTAAAAAAACGTATGGTTGTAGTTGTTGTTGTTTCCCAACCCTTACCGTCTTCGTGTTAAGAACGGCTTTCGGAACGGACTCTTTTCACCTCCTCATGTTAAGAATGGCTTTCTGAACGGACACCACTAACCTCCTCTGGCACCACAACATCACCATATATCAGAACAGCTCTCATAATAGACACACAATCATGTGAGTTAGGAAGCGGGTGGAGTTGGCAGAATATTTTCTCAAAATTTTACCCTGGTAATCGATGTCAGTACAGCAAAAAAAAAAACGTTGTCATGTTAAAGAAAAGTGTGTCTATAATTTTACTATAATAGAAGTTGTCGGGTTTATCGGGGGTATTTTCGTCGAGGGGGTAAAACAGGAAGAGGGATGCAACATTTCTTCGATAGGGCTGAAGCTTAGATGATAGTTCGGGACCTATTAGGTTGGCGACTCTCTTTCGGACCCTGTCCAGGAGCAACAGACTAGTAGCAGATGCACCAAGCCAAATTTGACGGCAGTACTCCATACGTCAACTATATTCTTAGCGGCCAACACAAAAAACGACAAGTAAACTATGGTAACCGTAATTAAAAACGTTACGTTTCAGGGTGTTTTATTTGCCGAGGGGAATCTTTGCGATGCTAAAATGTGCATAGCTAAAGAAAATATAAATAATAAAAAAGTATCAAGAAAAAGACAATCCTTACAAAAATCAAGCGGAACCAAAAAACAAAAAAAAACTAAAAAGATAACAGTATCGTTGTCGGATTCTTCAGCATAAGCGTAAGCGATAAAACCCAATGCTATCGGTAAATGTTATGTATTTAGTTTTAGGGATTTTTTTGCAGGGGTAGTTGCACGTAAATGTGATTGTATAAGTACGTAAATTTATAATTATGAGCGTTCAATAATTTTGTATTTAGTTTAATAATCATAAAACTATTCTTCGTTTAAAGAGTGCGGTCATATTTTTAAAGGCATGACGGATTCGATTTTTGTAAGATGGTGTGTATTTTGGAATAATAGATTTTTATGTTCTCAGCCTATGAGATTAGCCGGAATGTTGTAGGTAGGAATTACGATTTTTCGAATCGGGAAGTCGAAAGATAATTGTATATCTATGAGTGTATGATCCATTTAAGAAGGGTGTCAGGACAATATAGTTATAATGTGTATATTTCTTCCCAGTCGACTGGGGGCGGTTGGAGAACTTTAGGTTTAGAGGAAAATATAGGAACTACTTCATATATAGTGAGTTCAATTGTGATGTGTTACTCCTAGAATATGATGTAAGATTTTATTATAATGACTAAATGTATGTATAACTTCACTCTAAATTTATATGAGATAGTGGATAATAATATAGATATAATAAGTTTGTATGTGGAATATGATGTTAAAAACCATACGGTATTTTGGTACAGAGAGAAATTTATTATATAGTAGATTAGATACCTATCTACTAAATTTTAATACAACGTAAGTAGAAGTAGAAATTTGTGTTTGTTTCGTAATAAAACTTGTTAGAACTTAGTGTTTTAATTTCTTTTAAGAGAAAATCATATTTATGTTTGGATATAAAATTCAAAACTCATTTCACTCTAAATAATTTAGGTTACTGAAATAGGAATTAACCACGATTAGTAAAATTGTCCTCAAACGATAACAAACAATTAAACAGGCTATTCAATAAATCAGTTTTGTGTAATGTCTAGTGCTTTCAGTATACTCAATGGGAACGAGGAAAATGCTATACAAAACAGTCAAAACAATTCAGTAGTTCTTAGATTATCGGAATGTAACAAAGATTTTTGTAAATGAAATGTTTGTACTTTTTATCTTTTTCCTGAGCCGCATAGTGTATTTTTTGCGAGCGAGTGTGTGTATGTATATATGTATATAAGTATATGCATATATATGTATATATATATGTGTGTATATATGCATATATTTATATATATATATATATATGCATAAATATACATATATATGTGCATATATATGTATATATATACATATATATATAT
The DNA here is from genome assembly GCF_053919585.1 of Euprymna scolopes. Classification (NCBI taxonomy): domain Eukaryota; kingdom Metazoa; phylum Mollusca; class Cephalopoda; order Sepiida; family Sepiolidae; genus Euprymna; species Euprymna scolopes. The sequence continues at coordinate 133,880,633 of NC_136494.1, read as the reverse complement.
ATATATATATATATATACATATATATGTATATAAGGAGGTAACCATTTTTGCCAATGTAATTTTCCACGATAAACTTTTTTTATTTTTGTTTGACTAATTTTTTAAAAGTTTTATTTGTTTTGTTTTTTTTTTTCACTTTGTTTTGTTTCAATTTTTAAATAGAAACGAACACGAATAAAACGTATACAGTTTTCTCCGATAAATCATGTTAATTCCTTAACTATTATTCGTCTCTTTAATACGTTAGGGTTGGATACTAAAGTTGGTATTTCAAATTCTTTTCGGTAATCTGAATTAATCCCAGTGTGTGACTATACTACCAAAGTAGTATACATCGCTAAACCTAAACAACTATTTCTGTGCCTCATCTTATTTTCATTCTCAGTAAACCACATTCTCGCTTGTATCTGAATATTCTACAAAATATCTACATAAATCTTTTTGCGATTAATTCTTCGCAGAATGGTAAAAATGGCACCGGAATATGGCCTGGAAAAATAGCAAGAGAGAATCAATAGGTCAAATGGCAATTTGATAACCGAAAATCAGGATGGTTCGAGAAGTGCTGGTGTTTACTTCCATTTTTCTAGTTTGAAATAGGGCTTCTCCACCAAATAAAATAAACAAATATTTTAATAGGCATTTGCATAGTGCAAGAGTAAGGTTTTATTTAATAGGGGCTAATCACGTTTAACCTAAAAGTCTAATCTTAGTTAAGTTCGGATTTTTCGCAGGAATTTCTAGCAGTTGTTTTTATTTTTATTAATTTGAATAAAATATGTTTGACTGATACTGCATTATCTATTAACTGTTATAAATAAGTTTATCAATTCTTAACATGTATTTTCGTTGCTTAAAATTTGGTAAATAATGGCGTCCAGTATTAGAATGAGAAACCGATCGAAAACAGTTCGTCGTTATTTTTTTACACTTAGCGTTCCTTATTTTTTCACTAGTTTAAACAAGTAAAAATTTGTAATACAATCAGATAAAAAGCAATTTATTGGATAAATTATTTATATAATGCTCAATACACTTAAATTTTGTAACATTCAAATTTATAAAAACTATTAAACAATTTTAATAGTATTTTAGAAGTTTTCACGCCAAAAAAAAACATTCCAATTATAAACACCTAAAAAAACATATTAAAAAAACATTTCGGTTTGTTTAACCATAGACAAGTGTACGAGAAGTGGTTAGAAAACGAAACAAATATATAACAAAAGTCAAAATAAGTTCGTCGTCTACCAAGCCAGAGATGCTTTTTGTATTTTAACATATTTTAAAACGTTTCTTTGATTCGAAAAATGTAGTCTATAACGTTACGTCATAAGAATTATGGTTGTTGGACTGAGGTAAATGGTAACATTATCGCAGCAATAGTCTTTTATATGTTTCATGTGGTTTATTCTGCAGACAAGTAAAAACTGTGGAAAGTGAAGTATTTGCAAACGAAGTGCGTATGACATAAAGTTGCCGAAATCTTTTGGTTGCTATTGAATATCTATTAACCATATATCAACCGAAACAAGTAACTGCAATGATTCATTAGAACGAAATCCTATGATGTTACTGACAATATTTGGATCATTATCGAAGAACAACAATGTTTTGCATTCAGCAGTAGTAGTAGTAGTAGTAGTAGTAGTATTCGATTTGCCTGATATTGTGGATTACGAATTATTTTTACATAATTCGTAGACACGCAGACGACATCAAAATCTATGGCAACATTTTAAAGGCTGACAGTGCCAAACATCTTTCTGATTCTCTTTCTACTGATTTTGAGAACGTAGTGCAAAAGGAAAAAGCGAAACGCCCTCCCCCTAACTAGAGAAATAAAACTAGAATCAGAGGGCCAGCCCTTTATGTGCTTCAGACTAAATATGCAACACAATATTAGCTACTTGTATTTTCTCTACCGCTCTCCCTCAAACCAAGACTGTACCCTAATAAACAAAGTCTCAGACAGCATAGATATAGCACTCTCCCTCGATACTAGCGCACAAATACATGTATTTGGTGACTTCAATGTCCACCACAGTAACTGGCTAGGATTCTCTAATCACACAGACGTAGCTGGTAGCGCAACACATAGCTTCTCTATATCCCATTCCCTATCTCAGTTGGTTACATTTCCGACACGTTTCCCAGACCAGCACGATCAACATGCCTCACTTCTAGATCTCTTTCTGACAACGGTTCCCAATGACTGTACAACAAATGCCCACAGCCCACTCAGGAATGCTGATCACGCTGTGATAATGGTGGAAATCAGCCTAAATTCTCGCCCTAAAACTGAAGACCCACTACTCAAAACAACGAGGTATTACAAAAAGGCTGATTGGGAAGCCATCAGGGAGCTCATCAGAGATGCCCCATGGCAAAATATCTTTACTCTTCCAGCGGAACAGTGTGCAAATGAGACAACTGAATGGTTCAAAACTGCTATTGAAGCACATGTTCCCGCTCGGAAATTCTATAGCAAGCCCCACTCTCCTCAATGGTTTACTTCTGCTTGTGCAGCTGCCATTTGTCAAAGGCAGCATGCGTTGCGCAGATTCAACCGACATAATTCCAGCTCAAATAAACAGAAGTTTATAGAAGCTAGAAATAATTGTAAGAGAGTGATAGAGACAGCTAAGACATTACTCTGAAACCACCAGAAAGCGCATCGAAGCACAGGAATTAGGAACCCGGGATTTTTGGAAAATCTACAACAGCGTAGTTATTAATGGACAGTCAACTATTCCCCCACTAACAAACAATCATGAGGTTGCTTGCACGGCAACTGACAAGGCTAATCTGCTTGCCAGTCTGTTTGTCTCAAACTCCACACTGAACTCGGTACACCACTCACTCCCTGATTTTCCTCTGCGAACAGACGCCACACTTGACGATTTGAAAATCACTCCTTCTCAGGTACATGCTATTATAAAAAACCTAGACACCTCAAAAGCATGTGAACCAGATCTCATCCCGGCTGTGCTATTAAAAAAATGCTCTGCCGAGGTTGCTCCAGTTCTGTCCAAACTTTACAATAAATGCCTTAACGAATCTTGTTTTCCCGACTGCTGGAAAACCGCCTCTGTTGTACCAGTCTTAAAGAATTCTGGTGAAAGAACTGACCCATTAAATTATCGCCTCATTAGCCTCCTCCCGCTTTTCGCCAAAATATTTGAGTCCTTAGTTAATCAAGCCCTAGTCCAGCACATAACAGCTGCTAAACTCCTGACTGACAAACAATATGGATTCAGGCAAGCCCGTTCAACAGCAGATATCTTAACTGTAGTTTCTGAACGTATATACCGTTTATTGGACAAAACAGGGGAGGGTAGAGCGGTGGTCCTTGATATATCTAAGGCTTTTGATAGGGTATGGCACGATGGTCTTCTAAGGAAAATTAGATCATATGGAATCACTGGAAGAATTCATAATGTAATTAATTCCTTCTTAAGTAATAGAAAAATCAAAGTTGTCCTTGACGGACGTACATCCAAACAATATGACACAAATGCGGGAGTACCTCAAGGGTCTATCCTTGGACCTCTTCTATTCCTGATTTTCATAAACGACCTCCCTGATAAAATTGTTTCGACGATGGGTATATTTGCCGATGACACCACTCTCTATAACAGATATGAGGGGAAAACAAATGAACACATATCCAAGGAAATGGCCGAAACACTAGAGGATGACCTCCAATCCGTAGTGGAATGGGGACAAAAATGGTTGTTCACATTCAATGCTGCTAAGACTAAGCTTGTTTCCTTCAATAACTACAAGAAACCTTCTCTACCACCAATAGCAATAGCCAAGAACACATTGCCTGAAAGTACTTCTTTTAAACTCCTCGGCCTAACGTTTACAGGGAATATGAACTGGAATAGATACATTGAGAGCATTGCCAAGGCTGCTGCAAGGAAGGTTGGCTCCCTCTACCGTGATAGAAAACTACTTACGCCTGACAGTATCCTATACCTCTATAAGGCCACCATTCGCCTATGTATGGAGTACTGTTGTCACATCTGGGCTGGTGCATCTGCTGCTTGTCTCTCGCTCCTGGACAGGGTTCAAAAGAGAGTCGCCAACCTGATAGGTCCTGAACTGTCATCTAGGCTTCAACCTCTGTCCCATCGACGAGATGTTGCATCCCTCTGCCTGTTCTACAAATACTTTAATGGTGAATGCTCTGACGAACTGCAAACACTTGTACCTCCCCGACGTGACTATCCCCGACAAACCCGACAAGCTACTAAGTCTCATCCCTTTACAGTAGAGATCCCTAGGTGCAAGAAAGCCTTTTACTCCAATAGTTTCTTCCCCAGAACTGCGGGTCTTTGGAACTCCCTTCCGTGATTCTTCTTTTCCAAGTGCAATGATATGCAGAAGTTCAAGTGTAATGTTAACAAAAATCTTTCTACTCTTCTCCCTTCATAATGACCCCGCTAATTAAGTCCCTAATAGTAGCCCCTTGCTTCAAAGTGGCACTGTGCCTTGTTTGGGGTGAAAATTGAATAATAAAAAAAAAAGATTGGTTGGTTAATTAAATACATCTAACATGCTTCTCTCTTTTCATTACATTCGCTCTGATCCCAATGTGGCACAGATTGATGTGAATGGATCTCGTCTTGGAAAAGCATCCTGTATTGACAAGCGTGTGGTACTGACATTTCACGCATCATTTAAAATGGAACACGTGCATCCAGTCAGTTGCTATTATCACTGGGAAGTAGTTGGATCATTTTTCTGCTCCAGTATATATCCCACTGTCGATACATTTCTCTATCTGTATGAGAATCAAGTGCGTCTTAAAATGGGGTACTGCTGCGAGAACTGGCCAGGAACTGCTCGTCGCACCGTATCCTGCCTAGATAGAGTTCAAAACCTCTTTCACACGGAAATAACCTGGCGGGTATATCTCTACTTTATTGTTATTTTAATGCCAACTGCTCGTTTGAATTCCAAACTCTGGTCACTCCTTGCCAAACTTTTACAAAAAACACACGACATCTACGACCACTACCAACAATTTCTCCTAATCTCTATATGTGCTTAAATCCAAACGCAACTTCTCTGAAGAAAGCTTATTTCCTTGAACTGCTCGTCTGTGGAACACTGTTTCGTCGGCCAGTTTCCCTGCCGGCTAGAACATGATAACCGTCAAGTAAAATGTAAACAAATACTTGTAATGTAATTTTAACCCCGATATAGCTCTCTTGTGTAAGATACTACCCTGGTGAGCTAGCTCTTTTTGTGTTTCCATTGTTTCCCTTCAACATGCTTAAAATGCATGATGGCATCCAAATTGTCCACATATTTTATTTCTGCAATTTGTTTCGTGGGGAAAAGATGTATATTTATTATCTTTTTTTAAATTCGTTTTGCAATTATGTATTATCTTACAGCTTCAGTTAAATCAGTCTTAATTTTCCACTAATAAAATTATAGAAGAGTGTAATGGCACCAATAATATTCCGTTAATTTTGCTTAATTTGTTACATTTTTTAATTTTCATTAGCAATAGTATTATTTGATTATAATTTTTTTCATTTTACTTATGAAATTATAGCTTTTGTTTCTTGTGATAATGTACTCGATTTAAAGATTAAAAAAACATTGTTAAACCAATTTATTAAGAAAGTTATGTCCATATAAATTTATGCAAATTAAATTTTGGCGCGAAAACATATTTCTAAAATGATTGTAGAATCAAAGATTTTAAGCTGGCTTTATGGATTTTTCATTGCGTTGCAATTAATTTCGAACCCTTCAATCGACGATTTAGAAGCAGAAATCGGTAATAATTAAATGCAGAAAATAAACGAAGGAAATATGAAAGTGATAATCTGAAAAAAAACTTTCAAAAATACGAAAAAGAAATGAACAAGTAAAATAAAGAATAAAATAGCAGCAAAGGAAACAAATAAATAAACGAAAATAGAAGGATACTTTATAATTTAGCTTTATTTTCTTTTATTGTTGGGATGCGATGGGAAAGTACATGGCGTTTGTTTAATACAAAATCAATAATTCTGAAGAGAAAGCTGCTGCAGCTCAAAGTGTCATCCAGCTTTTTTGTAGTAGAGTTACAATATATTTTTAAGGTAGTCACAGCATATCAAGGCCCGGAAGCCACTCAAGGATAAGGGTTATTGCATGTACAGTACGTTAGTGTGGAGATTTAATAAAGTGTCTACTTAAGGGGGTGGTTCATTAGGAATTTGTTTACGTTGGGCTTGAAGATATCCAGGTTGTATACAGTTTGAACAATATTTCATGTTACTATATGCGTATATTACATAGTAATTAAATTACTTCAGAGTGCTTACATGGACAGTGACAAAATCATAGCATTATGATACATAATGGAGAAATAATTATGACAATAATTAATGCAACACGGCTTAGATAGTTATAGCTAAAGCTGATGATTATATGAAACATGGAGATATGCTAAATGGCTAATACAACGTTATCTACTCTTTGGTATCCAAAAATATTTAGTTATAATTTGATACAAAGTATAAATCGGCTAATCATCTTCACTATGTTAAAATATTTAATAGTACTTCGTCTGATTTTTATAATTTTACTACACTAATTAGAAATCTCTTGATAGTAGTAGTAGGAGTGAGACGCGGTGTTGTCCGCAATTGAATGGTGATCCATGAATGTTTCATATTTTATTGTCACCGAAATCGTGAAAGCACCCATATTCAAATCAAATCCATTCATTGCCTGCTCTATTTGGCACCCATCCCGGGACACCGAGAGGGAGCTTCACATACCTCCCTTGAGTGAAGTAGACCACGATACATTGCATTTTATATAGGGCTGTATATAAATTACGGTTTATTTTATAAAATGTTTTTTTAAATATAACAGCTGAAATTAAAGTTTAAAATGCAAAGCACAAGTATCATGGTTTAAGTGTGCTCATAAGAGAAACATTCATTTCGGACACGCTCTTGTCATTTATATGTCGCCCATCTCTGCTTGCGCGGTCATAATGGTTTGAATTTAAGTTTATAATAAAAAGGTCAAGAATCATTGTTCAGTCGTATCTTGAACAGAAATATCCATTTCAAGCACTCCCCTGATATGGCAAAGAACCTCCTATGAATTTTATATGTCGGGTATTTCGGCTTGTGTTAGTAATAAAACTTCTCAAATTTACTTGTGATGTTAGGTAATATAAGGTGTTAACTGTGGTAAACATCGCCTGTTCCTTCTTTCATCGGATTATTTCAATTATCGATACTTATCGAAGACATTCCGATACAAAACTTATCCAAGATCACTACCGCATACATAAAATACCTCTGTTTAAAACTTCATAAAAATCGGGTCAGCTGTTTAGGAGTCCATAGGAAACGATATATCTCACACACACTAAGGTCGTTTATGCAATTGTTTAGATAGAGATTGAGATAAAAATGCATTCAGCATGTGTTGCAAATGGTTTTAGCTTTACCTTTAAACTGTTTTAAATGTTTATAATTTCATGATTATATATGACGTAAGTCACTGTTTCATTTTATCACTATTTATTACATATTGTTTTAATATATAATTACATATTTTTTTTAGTTTTATTCGTATTTTTGTATTTTATAGTATTTAATTCACGTCTTTAGCTATTATTAATAAACCAATTATTTATGTTTCTTCGTACGTTGCCATAGATTTGTTAAGTCAGTGACTTCTGATAAAAGAACTTAATGTTAAGGTATATTTCATGTATTGCTTTCTCTTTTAATTATTTTTTCTTCTTATTTTTTTCTCATTCGCCCTTTGGACTCTTCTTCTTTCTCCTTTTTCTTCTTTGTCCTGTTAAATACAGCCAGTTTCTAACTCCGCTTAAACCAAAAAATCGATTTATTTCTGTTCTTAGGTTTCATATTGTCTCCCTCCTTTTCCGCAGTTATTCAGTCTCTAAAACTAATTTAATAATCATAATATATTATTTATATAAGAAAAATATTTTAATTATAACTTTCTTTCTGGAAACGTATTCGTCGCTTATAACCAAGTATGAACCATAGTTTTCAGAAGTTAAACAGTTTTTGGAAACATATGTTTGCGTTTTTTAATTAAATTATAAAAAGTGAACGCAAATATAAAAAAGAGACAAAAATAATAAAAATAATAAGAAAGAAGACCAATAAAATAGAATAAAGATTGTTTCGTAAAAGTTGGGTGATGCCATTTGTTTGTATTATTTTTATTCTTTTTTATATATAGCTATGAGTTAAATATAAAAAATATCATTATAACAAAGAAACGTGAATAAATACAGAGTAGTTAAACAGAAAAATTAAATGAATGAAAATTCTTAGAGGTAAATCGAGTATGAGATGATTAGATGCAAAAAATAAATAAAGAAAATAATTCTGAATTCAATTTACGAACAGTAGCTGAATTTTAATAGAATATGGTAGTAAAAAGATTCTTTCTGTCTCCTGAGGCTCGATCAGGGTAATGACCTGAATTTTAAACGAGGAAAATAAACGAATAGGGGAATATGCACTGCATGTATTAAACCCGTTCAAAAGCGAGATTGAGAGTTGGAGGGTAGCAACTATAGTAATTGAATAAAAGAATAAGTTATTACACACGTTTGTCTTTTTACATTTCATCATTTGTTCGTTCTCCGGAGTCGTTAGTTAATTGTAAATTTCAACCCGTTTGTCATGCTCTACACGATGAGTACGTCGCTATTTTCATAATTTCACGAGCGGTGTACATCCGGATTTCTTTGGTTAACTATGCTGAGAATTTGATATCGCAAACTTTAGTCAATCAATGTGGTTAGTGATATGGTCTGTAAGTGTCTGGAAGAAATACACAACTCGATAATAAGTTAAAACAAAATGTACTGAACAGAACAGCAAATACAATATATAAAACATCTGGGTATACGTAAGACTGTCAAGTGCACATGACTCGCGCATCGCACGCATGATAACCACGAGGGACATATATTTCCCGGTCTTTATCTTTTTATTTTCCGCAGAGTTGATATGCAACAACAGTAAAGTTTTTTTTTATTCTGTCTCACAATATTTTCTAATATATATTATTTAAAGATACATTACCGGAAGTTTTTTTATATTCTTACAAACGGCTCAGCACATATCAAACCCCGGAAACCAATCGAGGATAAGCGTTAATGTGTGTACGGAAATCATTTGGACAATAGCGTATTAATCGTCAGTAAATTTGGTATAATTATATTATTTAGTAAGGCGGTTCAATAAGAATCTGTTTACGCCGGACTTCAAGACGACAGTATTTTAGTCAGCTCCGGGTAATCTATGGTTCCTGTTTGCCAATCTTTCACAAAAAAACAATCGTCTCGCCAAACCATTGTCAACATTTTTCCTTACTCTCTATCAGTGCCCAAACCTAAACGTGGAGACCATGAACAAAGCTTATTTACTTAAACTGTCCGCCTGTGAGACTCTGTTCCTCTGGTATGCTGGCCAGCTGACTACAATTGTGTCATTTTCAAGTTAACCTTTAATAATGTAACTATGCTGTTGTGGCGAATCTAACCTATGCTATTTACTAATAGACGATTTTCATCTCAAAATATAACGGAAGACTAAGGCGTAAGGTGTCAGTCGATAACCGGTGAAACAGTCGATAGCTAGCTATGACGCACAATCTACCTATTGTATGCTTTGCGATACATGTTGCTATATAATTTTGATTTTCTGTTTTTCTTTGTAACTCTTTAACAAGGTTCTAATATATACCAACTTTTCACTACCAACGGTTCTTACACTATTGTGCTGAATACCGTATACACATTAACACTTATCCTAGCGTGGCTACCTGTCCCAGGTAAGTGGTGTCATTTTTTTAAAAAAATTAAATAATGAGCACTGAACTGTTGCAATGATGCAGTCTCTACTATCAATATTCCGATTCTTTGGAGTCTTCTATTGTTTACAGCACTGCAACTCATCGTTGAACGTTAAGAATATAAAATACTACACATACTTGTGATATGAAGACATGTTAAAATATTATCCAACATCCTAGCATAAATTATTCAAAGATGGTTTTTACTTCGCATCTTTTTTGCTATAAACTTATAAGGGTGGCTTATGCTACAACTTCACCGATCAATTTTAATTACATTTAATAAAATAAATAACGTCGATATGAATATATAAAAATATTTGAAACTAAACTGTTTTTTAAGAAAAGTAATTTTCTAATCCATTCCAATTTAATAAAGAGCAAATGAAAATGGAAATCGATATTTCGGAATTATTATGTTGCATTAATTTAATTAAAGCCTGTGCGAACATTTTGAATAGAAACATAATTAAAAATGATATATGGAAATATGACACGGCAAGCAGGCACTGCTAATCTATTTCATTTCGAAGTGCAACTACTCTGGCAATAATTGATGAGACGCAGTTTATTAAATTGGTCAAGAAAGCGTTGTCTACTTATGAAGCCGTAAGGAGATTCTTGAAGTAAATCTATAACACATTTTTTTTTATTAAGGAACCTTATGGTGTAAGATAATCATGCACACATAATTCTATCTAATCAGCATTTTTATTTACTATTTATATATTTATTTTAGATATTCTACTTTTGTCAAGAATAACATTTCACATCATTCAAAATACACCTACTATGAACCCATAACAGAATCTATGCAGAATTCCCAGACATCACTTGTTTTAGCATTTCCACTTAAAACAAACCATATTGTCACTTGCAGTTTAAATGTTATTAATTGGGTTCATGTCTTTAGGGAACTATGTGGGAGTTGCGCATCCAGATGTTGGTTATCATTGCATTTAACCTTCATCAGGTTCGTACAGTCAGGGAAGAAAGAAATATGGAGGAATGATCAAGTATCTTCGTAATTAGCATTATATTTAAAATACGGTTCTTATAAAATTTTATTTAAAATATAAGTGAAATATTATAGCTTCTTATATAAGTTTTTCTAATGTTCGGCTTCTAGGCTAAATAATTTCATTCCCCCCACATATATATATATACATATATATATATATATATATATATATATATATATATATATATAGAGAGAGAGAGAGAGAGAGAGAGAGAGAGAGTAGATAATGCATGTGGATGCGTTATCGGCAGCTCCAGTAACTCTCGCTTCTCCTTTTTTGTCATTCAGTCCTCATTTTCAATCAGTGATTTTTCTGACAAAGAGTGAAGAAAATGCTGCTTTCTAGGTCGGTAGTACTTTGTAAAGAGTAGCCTGAGATGTCGGAAATGTTCTGTTTCTATGTCTATCCTTGTGGTCATGTCATTAGTAAGGGTGCTGGAGGTAAACATTTCATCTGGGCTGATGTTACCCGCCTGATACCCGAACCTTGGATTAACCACTAAGGAGGCTGTCCTATCAGCAGGTGCCAAGTACCGGAGCTGCTGTATTGCCATTTGGTGAATGGATTCTGGACCATAGAGTAGTTTCTGGTAGGGTCTCTAGATGCCATACTAGTGGGTAGTTGTTATGGTTTTACCTTATCATGTGCCACAAAAAAATTCTTGTCTTTTTCTCTCTTATTTTCCCTCTCTGTGCTGCTCCAACCAAGTCTACCGATTTGCTCCACAAACACCAAGACCTCAATCATGACAAATCTCAAAAAAAGAAACACGAATAAACCTAGAACCCCGCCCACCAACGTAGACCCCTACTACCAGGTCTCCTTCGCCAACATCAGGGGTCTACGTTCCAACCTTCCAGAGGTTGAAACATAATTACAGGAGACGAAACCGGGCATATTCTTTCTAAGTGAAACTGGCATAGGGCCAACCGCTTCTCTAGACGAATTCATAATTAAAGGATACTCAAACTTTACATCTAAATCTAACCCCCAAGATCGTCATGGGCATGGAATATGTGCCTACATCAAAGATGGCTTTCCATGTGGTAGGGATATCTTCAGAGAAGGCCCTAATTTACCTTCCGGGTTGCACTAGCTTACACTACTGCATCTATGTTTGCCCTCTATCGCCCCCCACAACAGTGGAGTTACTATCTTTAAGAGCCTATCTGAGAAAATTGACCATACCCTGTCTGCTCATCCTTCGGCTAACATTCACATTTGCGTACACTTCAATTTCCATAATGTGGAATGGCTGAGCACCTCAAATAAAACCGATGACGAGGGGAGGAATGTCATGATTTTGCCATTGCCTATGACCTCACCCAGATTGTTCACGAACCCAGCCGTGTGCCCGATACACCCGGTCAATATGCAAGCCTTCTAGACGTTTTCCTCACAATTTCACCTGAGCTGTGTTCATGTTCCGTTCTATCTCCTCTGGGATCCTCTGACCACTCTGTTGTAGCAGTTAAGATAAAAATGAAATTTAATAAGTCTTCAGACGTACCTCTTCACCGTACTGCATATCGATACTCTATATCTGACTGGGATAGCTTCCGTACATTTATATCGGATCTACCTCTGCGTTCCATGTTTAAAAAGGATGTGTCCTCTATAGTATCAGACCTGACGGAATGATTAATTATAGGCATAGACCGATTCATACCATCCCAAAAATTCCAGCAAAAACCTAACAGCCAGCCATGGTTCTCCCCTAAATGTGCTGCTGCCATCGCGCACAGAAATCACTTTTTCCATAGCTACCAACGTAATAGATGTACTGAAACCACTGTAAAAGAGTAATAAAAAATGCAAGAGAGATATATGCTCTGTTTGTTCAATCCAAAGTAGCTGAGCAGCGGCTTGGTTCCCACCAGTTCTGGCAAATAGCAAACAGGATCTTGAACAGAAGCGTGCGTTCTATCCCTACTATCATCAATGTACCTGAGGTCATCTCGTCAGCATCAGACATACAAATACAGTGCGTGAGATCGCCAAGCTAATCAAGAACCTTGATTCCAGTAAAGCAACTGGCCCTGATGGCATTCCAGTTATAGTGCTGAAAAAACTCCAACCAGAACTTGCCACCATACTTACAAAACTGTTTAAGCGTTGCCTTAAGGAGAAGTGCTTTCGAATGCCCTGGAAAACCTCATCAGTTTTCCCTGTATTTAGAAATTCAGGTGATAAGTCACCTCCCTCTCAGAACAGACCAATAAGTCTCCTGTGTGTCATGAGTAAGTTGTTGGAATCCATATTAAATAAAGAAGTAGCCGACCACCTCAACAGAAATCACCTTCTTAGTGACACAAAATATGGTTTCCGCTTTGCAAGATCTACAGCAAATATGCTAACGGTTATATCACATAGGATTAGTGAATCTCTTGACAAAGGTTTCCTTTCCATGGCAATTGCTCTTGACATATCGAAGGCCTTCGATAAGGTATGACATAAGGGCCTACGTCACAAGATTTCCAGCTACGGTATCACTGGAAATGTTTTCTCAATTATTAGATCATTTCTTACTGATAGGTTCATAAGAGTAGTGGTTGATTGGCAGAAATCAGAGGGACACAGTATTAATGCTGGAGTCTCCCAGGGGTCCATCCTCGGCCCAACTCTCTTCCTGATCTACATCAATGATATCCCTAAACACATACTTAAATCATTCGTTGGCATCTATGCTGATGACACGACCATCTATCGCAACACATTAAAGGCCGTAAAGCTTCTATCTTTACATCATCAACGCTCTGAACCCCATCTTGCATCAATTGAAATGGATGGCTCTCGTCTTGGGGAGGCTCCATGTTTTGACAAGCTTCAGGGTTTTACCTTTACTCCTGATCTTAAATGGAGCACGTACATTAAATCTGTTGCCAGGGACGCTGGGAAAATGGTGGGCACCTTCTACCGCTCCAGAAGATATCTCACTACTAATGCAATTCACTATCTGTATAAAAGCCAAGTACGTCCAAGGATTGAATACAGCTGCCACATTTGGGCAGGAGCTACTAAAAACAGCCTATCCTGCCTTGACAGAGTACAAAATAGACTTCGTGGTTTAGTGGGGATGCCCTTTTCTCTTCCCTGCAACTTCTCTCACACAGAAGAGACGTTGCGAGCCTGTTTTTATTTTATCGTTATTTCCATGGCAGGTGCTCCATTCTCACGTCCCTCCCCTCGCCAATCTTTCACGAGAAACACCCGTCTGGCTGAAACTACTGTCAATAATTTTCTCCACTCTTTATCTGTGCCTTAATCCAAACGTAGATTCCATGAGCAAAGCTTCTTTCTTTGCACTGCACGCCAGTGGAACTCGCTGCCGAGTGCCTGATTCCCACCTGACTACAACTTGGACGTCTTCAAGTCCAACATAAACAAACTCCTGACAAACCTTCCCCTTAAGTAAGACACTCTATCAAAACCCCAAATACTAATGATTACTACAATACTATCTCATTAATTACTGTACACGCAATAACCCTTATCCCTGAGTGAGCTAGGGGCCTTGATAAGCGGTGACCCCCCATATAAATATATATATATATATATATATATATATATATATATATATATATATATATATATAGTAAGTTATAAAATATATATGGCGATTAAGCTACACTGAATATTCCGCGTTTCATATGCTCTAGGACTGTTCAGGCTTATGTGGCTAACCCTGAAGCGTCCTAGAGTGAATGAAACGCGAAATATTCAGTGTAGCTTAATATCCATATATATTTTATAACTTACTAACTAGCTCTACCTATGTATTGAGCACTTTTGAAGTAAATATAAAAATGTAAGAATAAATTTATACTTTCGTATATTAATTTTATGTGAGTAAATGAAGTAGTTATATATATATATATATATATATATATATATATATATATATATATACATATTATGTATTTGTCTGTGTCTGCTTGTGTATGTGTTTGTGTATATTTTTAAATATTTGCACAAATATCGGCGGACAACACAGCTTACCAATTACCTTCCCAAAGCTCCCTATTGTCTGCCAAATGTTTTTTGTCAGGTCAACTGAACCTGATAAAGTTTCCTTGAAGTTAAAATATAAGACTTTACTCATCAAGAACCTTTCCAAAACATTGCAACGCTAGCAAGGATATTTCCGTTTCCTCTTCTATAAGGATGTGACTCAAATCGAAACTAGTAAAGCACTATTATACATACCGGTGGAGGCCATGAATACCGGCAGTGAGAATGTGCATCAGACGATTTTGACCTCATTGTGCAAAACTGGGGAGAAACCAGGCTAGATCAATTAAATTTTAATGACAAGAAAATTATTGCAGAGTTTTTTTTTTTTAAGTTTGACTGCAAATAATGTATTTTTAAATAAGATATTATGATTATACCATTAATTTAAATATCATTTTTATTTTTAAAATAATTATGTTTTCTTTTCACAACGTCAAAAACAATATAGAAAAAATAAATTCATACAATTTTCTAATATGACGATTTCCAACTTGAAAGAGAACAGAAAAAAATCTTGACAAATGAGTGTCTCACGATTAGAACAACAGCCAAAAGGAAGGTCGTTATGAAGTGTTATGTTTCCTTTTTTACACAACAAGAACGACCCGTTTCTTGACCGAGTTTTAACTTGCGATGAAAAGTGAATTCTTTACGACAACAGGCGACGCCCATCTGAGTGGTTAGATGCCGATGAAGCTCCATGACACTTTCCGAAGCCAGAGTTCCACCAAAAGAAAGTAATGCTAACTGTTTGGTTGTCTTATCCATTACAGTTCTCATCAATCAGTTTTTCGAATGCAGGCGAGAACATTTTGGTTAAGTACAAATGAATGAGATACATTAGAAACTTAGACAGCATTAGTCATCAGAAAAAGCCTACTTCCTCTCGACACACAATGTCCGATCACACATTGCTAACCTGACTCTGCAGGTAAAACGACTTTCGCTACAGAAACTTAACTCCATTTACCAAACTCTTCAGATTTCTCACCAACCAACTTCTACTTTTTTAAGCATCTCGACTCTTTTTTTTACATAAAAACGCTTCCAGCGACTTCATGGCCATCAGAACGCAAAATTTTTACGTTAATGGCATAAATACACTTGTTTGCGTTGACAATAGTGTATTAATCCAGATGATGCTTATTCCCATCTATGTATGTTGTGTTCGATATATAACGGGCTGTTGTCCTCCTGTTCTAAATGTCCATAATAACGGCCCGCGACTCGACTAGCGTTATGCGTGCGTGCGTATCAGACATAATGCACGTAACGGAGACGACAGGACGACATACCTGGGTGCTGCTGGCTGCTTCTGAGAGATTCGGAAATAATATTCGCTGGTGCAAACCTGTTTAAATGACACACTTCAAGACAATAGTGTTGAGTGTTTTTATATGTATTTGATTCTCTTCCCGGGAACCTTGGCACTTCAGCAAATAGAGTGAATCGACATATTTGGGCTTGTGAGTTCTCGCTTTGAAACTGTCACCTCCCTCACGAGAGACCCTCTTTAACCATTTTGTTTGTTCGGCGTCTAGGATCCAACTCACTTAAAGCTTATGCAGCTTACTCAAACCGGAACAACAGATTTTGAGATTTTGATACTTGTCAAAATTTGTCACGATTTACATCTCTGTTGTATACTCCGCTAGATAGATAGATAATTATAAAGGCAGATATATAGACAGATAGATAGATAGATAGATAGATAGATAGATATACCTTTTATTTTTAAGCAAAACTGGCATTGGACAGGCTATTTCCCTAGATGAGTTCGTAATTATAGGATACTCAAACTTAACTTCTAAATCTAATCCCAAAGATCGCCATGGACATGGTATATGTGCCTATATTAAAGATCGCTTTCCATGTGGTAGGGGCATCTCCAGAGAAGATCCTAACTTACCCTATTTGTGCTTCCAGGTTGCACTAGCTCACACTACCGTATTTATATGTACCCTCTATCGCCCCCACAACAGCGGAGTTACCCTCTTTAAAAAAATATTTGAGAAAATTGACCAAGTCCTATCTGCTTATGCTTCAGCTAACATTCACGTATGTGGAGACTTCAATTTTCATTCAAACAAGCCGATGATGAGGGGAGGTTATATCATGATTTCTCCATTGCTTATGACCTAACTCAAGTTGTTCACGAACTCACCCGTGTGCCCGATAATGACGGCCAGTATGCGAGTCTACTAGATCTTTTTCTCACAGCTTGCCCTGAACTATGTTCAGTTTCTGTTCTGTCTCCTCATGGATCTTCCGACCACTCTTTTGTATCAATTAAGATAAAAATGAATTGTAATAAATCCCCAGACGTACCTCTTCACCGTACTGCATATCGATACTCTATTGCTGACTGGGATAGCATCCGTACATTTATATCGGATCTACCTCTGCGTTCCATGTTTAAAAAGGATGTGTCCTCTATAGTATCAGACCTGACGGAATGGTTAATTGTAGGTATAGGTCGTTTCATACCCTCGTAAATGTCCAGCAAAACCTAACAGACAGCCATGGGTGTCTCCAGAATATGCTGCTGCCATTGCGCAGAGAAATCACTTTTTCCACTGTTTCCAACGTAATAGATGTATGGAAAATAAAGCCGCTTTCAGGACAGCCAGCAACCATTGTAAGAAAGTAATAATGAACGCAAGGGAGATGTATGCTAAGTCCGTCAAGTCCAAAGTAGCTGAGCAGCGGCTTGGTTCACACCAGAAAACAGAATCCCGAACAGAAGCGTGTGTTTTATCTAAACTATCATCAATGGATCTGGGGCAATCTTGTCAGCATCAGGCAAAGCCAAACTCTTTGCCAAGAACTTTGCAGCCAATTCTACCCTTTGCGACCAAGGCCGATAACGCCCAATATTTCCTCCTGTCTCAGAAAACACGCTATGTGATATTGAAATATATGTACGTGATGTTGCCAAGCTAATCAAAAACCTTGATTCCAGTAAAGCAACAAGTACTGACGTAATTCCAATTATAGTACTCAAAAAAGTTCAACCAGAAATAGCGCCCATACTTACAAAACTATTTAAACGTTGCTTCCCGTCACTCTGGAAAATCTCATCAGTATGACCTGTATTTAATAATTCAGGTGATCGCTCATCCCCCTCTCAGTACAGGCAAGTAAGTCTCCTGTGCATCATAAGTAAGTAGCTGGAATCTGTGTTAAATAGAGAAGGAATCAATAATCTCAGCAAAAATAACCTTCTTAGTGACATACAATATAATTTCCGTTCTGCTAGATCTACAGCAGATGTGCTTACAGTTATATCTCATAGGATTAGCGAATCCCTCGACAGCGGCTATCTTTCTAGGGCAATTGCTCTTGACATATCGAAGGCCTTTGATAGGGTATGACATAAAGGTTTACTTCACAAGATCTCTAGCTATGGTATAGCTGGAAATGTCTTCTCAATTATTAAATCATTTCTTTCTGATAGGTTCATAAAAGTAGTTGTTGATGGGCAGAAATCAGAAGCTCATAGTATTAATGCTTGAGTCCCTCATACGTCTATCCTGGGCCCAACTCTCTTCTTAATCTACATTAATGATCTTCCAAATCACATCCTTACATCATTCGTAGACATTTTTGCTGATGACACTACCATCTATGGTAGTATATCTAAGACAGTAAACGACCACGTTCTCTCCGATTCTCTCTCCCCTGATCTTGAGCACGTGATACAATGGGGAAAGGAGTGGCTGGTTACTTTTAATGCATCTAAAACTAAGCTTCTATCTTTACATCATCAACGTTCGTATCCCCATCTGGCATCAATTGAAATGAATGGCTCTCGTCTTGAGGATGCCTCACGTTTTTACAAGCTTCTGGGCTTGACCTTGTATCTTGATCTTAAATGGAACACCTACATCAAATCTATTGTCAAGGCCGCTGGAAAAATGGTCGGATCCTTCTATCGATCCAGTAGATATCTCACTGCTGATGCAATTCTCTATCTATATATGAGTCAGGTAATTCCAAGGATGGAATACTGTTGCCACATCTGGGCAGGAGCTGCTAGAAAGAGCTTATCCTGCCTTGATAGAGTTCAAAATAGACTTCTAAGCCTCGTAGGAGATGTCCTTTTCTCTTCACTGCAACCTCTATCTCACAGAAGAGATGTTGCGAGTTGTCTCTGCTTTATCGTTTTTTTTTTCATGGAAAGTGTTCGATTGAGTTTCAACCTGTGGTCCTCCCTCGCTAAACTTTCACAAGAAACACGGTCTAGCTGAAAACCCTATCAATTATCCCCCCATTCTTTATCTGTGCCTAAATCTAAACGTAGATTCCATGAACAAGCTTCTTTCTTAGAACTGAACGTCTGTGGAATTATCTTCCGTTTTCCTGCTTTCCAGCTGACTACAATGTGGTTGTCTTCAAGTCTAACTTATAGAAGTTCTTGATGAGCCGTTCCACTTAACAAATTTACCGAAATTCCATTACTAACAATTACTATATTGTCCAATTTCTTCTGTACAGTCTTTAACCCTTATCCTTTAGTGTCATCTTGGTCTTGATAAGTGGTGTTGCCTATATAAAAATAACTGCTTCTATCTTGCTATTATATACTATGTGTATGTATATGTGTATCTCTCTTTCTCTTTCTCTTTCTCTCTCTCTCTCTCTCTCTCTCTCTCTCTCTATATATATATATATATATATATATATATATATATATATATATATATATATATATATATATATAATGCACATTTTATTAAAAATTATTTCAAATTCTTAAAAAAAAACATAAAAACCCGTAAGAGGTATTATAGAGTTTTTTTTTTAATTTTTCGACAAAGTATGAATGAACTTGAAAAATTTTATTCTGCGGAGCTTCAGAAAATGCAAATATGAATTGAACTATATTTGCTTAAATGAGTTTTAACAGTTAGTAAAAGTTTATAAACTTTCATAAAGATTTTGAAAGAGGGAACAAGGTAAAAAAGTATAAAATAATATGGTAATAATTCATTGAATAAGGAGGTTCGAAAGAAAGGGATAAATTCATACATTGATAACACACGGAAACGGGGAAAAGAACTACAGCTGTCCAAGGTAAGATAATGCTTCCAAAAGATCCATCGGAGAACAGAGAAGTGTTATATAATATATCCCGGTTTACGTCAGCATGTTAGAAATTGGAGTTGCTGACAGGTTGTTTAGTGCCAAAAAAAACGGTTCAATAGGTTATGGTTAACGTATGTCCAACAAGTAGCTAGGGTCAGCGATGACAATCGAGGAGTAAAGTATTCGCGCGAAAGAAAAACGATGCATGAAAAAGAAAGGAAGAAGGGAGATTTTTTTTTGGGGGGGGGTCGCATGAAAAAGCAATCGGTTTTCTGAGTTTGGACGAAGCGGATGTCTCAGTTAGATGCGAAAATGCGTTGCGTTAAAAATCGTAAGAACATGAGTTGTCAACAATTCGATTCTTCCACACAATTCTCTCCTTAGAATAAAAAAATAAGGCATGCTAGAATTCGGTATCTTTTATGTTTGTTCAGCATTAGCAAGAACGGTAAGAAAGCAACTCCTTGAAAAAAACAAGGACAGATTAAGGTATGGTGACTTTATTGAAATAATTATACATGCACAGGAGAGGGGTGTATAGACATACATACATACATACATAAATACATACATGCATAGAGAGACGATCGGCGCACACAAGCAATAACACTAAATAAGAGACGCACAGAGGTAGGCTATCACAATCAAATTATTAAAAAATTTCACGAATATAGCGGAGAAGATAAAAAACATGTATATACATAGTATACGTTGGTTTACATTTTAATCTTCTTTTCTTTGTCTTATTATAGTAACTGACAGTACAGAGTAGTCTTAACTTTACGTTTGGACGACTAAAATAACGCACTTAAATAATGATGTAAATCAGATATTTAACAAAAATCCAAAACAAGGAAATGTTTTTTACAGTGACAAAAAGTGTAATTCCCATGTGTTGTGTGGAAATAAATATCAAAAAGTTTGCATTATATTAATTAATAAAATAATTTATGTACAGACCGAATTACTTGTTGTTTTTTAGCCATAATCAAGTTTAGCCTTATCAAATTCACTTGATATAACAAATAATAGGTGGTAAACATAATTAAAATGCTTAACTATAAGGAAATAAATAGAATATATATCTAATCACAAATATATCAATCTGGCTTTCTATGAGTATACTTTCATTCCACTATTTAAATCTACACATATATGAGCACTGTAAAATTATATAATAAAAAAATTATAACGTAATATATAGTTATCAAATAAATATAAGAACAATATAGACAATTATATATTTATACACACGTATATAATCATACATATGTGTGTATATATAATTAAGAAACTAATTTGTGAATATAATTTATAATTGCAAAATGGCATTAAATAAAATAAGCAAAAATTATTTTCGAACAAAAATTAATAAAATGAAATAGAAAAATTATGAATTCTAATAATTGATTTTCACCATATAAAATGGAAATGACGTAAATATATAGAACACATACTTTTCAAATATGTAAATAAATAAATATCTTTTAAGTAATTAATAATACATTAAAATAAAATAATGGCAAATTGAAAATAAAAATCGATAATTATCTATTGGAAAGCAACTATTTTGTTTTAATGAAAACGTGCATATTATGTAAAAATTAGATGAATATGCATGCATTATAAATATATATAATACATATTATACATATATATTATATATATTATATATATTATGTAATATATATATTATAAAATATATATATCTATAAATATAAAAGCGAAAATGTATGTATGTATGCGTGTTCGCTTTTTCTGTGTGTCTACAAAAGGCTTCTTTCAGAGAAGCGGTCGCTCGCTTCACAACTTTTTAAAACTTTTTATATCATATATAAATCGTAATATCTCACAGTTAACAACAAAGCTCGCCTGTCTATTTAATTTGCTCGATTTCGGGAAGATAAATATTCAACATTTGTCGCTCGCCGCATGTGGGTTAGTGTTTTTCCTATAACATCTTGGGGAGGGGGGACGTTCAGCAGTAAATGAAATCCCGAAGTCAAACTTGATCTCATAAACTCATTAAAACGTGCACCTGCTAAATCCAAGTAATTAAATAAATTCAAACGTGTTTCCGTTAGCATGTCGCGGTGGGGCAATGGTTAACGTCGCACTTTTTTTTCACACTTTAATTTACAACTTTGCCCCAAGGGTTCAGGTTCGATCCTCATACTTACATTTTTTAATCAACCCCACCCCCGGAGTTTCCACACACACCTCAAAACACCCGGGCAACGCCGGGTACCCCTCGCTAGTATATAATATAAAGCTGAATGTGTGTGTATGTGTGTGTCTGGTCACGAATAGGCTCCTATATTGTTGACTATTTTAAAAAACTGATTACATATAATGATAGATGTATCGAGACACAGGAATGGGTATCTTAGATCTGGCAGAACGGTGGTTCATTAAAATTGTGGAGTCTGCGTTCGTGCCTGGTCCACAAAGTATGGAAATAAAAAAAAATTAAATAAGAAAAAACATTTACAAGTGTTTGTGATATAGATGTACATAAGACTATTTTGATAAGTATGTTTTAACTTAAATAGGGATGGTATAATAAAATTGTGTGGTCTAGCTTCCATAGAATGGAAATAGGCACAAACTATAATAAAGACTTTTCAGATCTATCTGCGTAAGTATACTTTGATGCGTAAGTATACTTTGAAATATGGTATAATAAAATTATGGGGTGTTCGTTCGTGCCTGACCTCCATAGAATGGAAATATGTCACAAAGTTTAACAAGGTTTCTTAATATAGATCCACAGAATATTGTTATAAGTGTTTCAGTGTGAGCAGGTTGGTATAATAAATTATGAGGTTTATCTATTTTATTTTTACTTTCATCATATTTTGCTTTGGTTTTGATACTCGGAAATTCGAAGCTATCTCTTTACTTCCTTTTCATAATCTATCATACTTTCATAAATCAGAGTCCATTTTCTGTAGGCTGTTTTTGAACCCAGTTAACGACGGGTACTTTTGCTAATATATATATATATAATCCGCTATTCATGATATGTTTTTTTTTGTGGCTAATGTAAGCCGCTTTTTAGAGAAGCACGCGATTACAAGCCTCACATTTTCAACTGTTTAATTCAATGAGCAAAACCGACACATTGCCTTTCCGAAGATTTCTCTTGTCTTCAGCATGATAGATTTTTCCCCTGCAAAAATGTCAGATCCTCCTCTAACTAGCTTCTTATATTTGGGCAGGCATTTTTCCAGCGTTTCCCTGTTCTGAACAGGAATCTTGAAAGCTTTAAGATCGTCTTTTATGTAAGCCTTGAAATGTTTCTCTGGTCGATGTTGATGACGTTTTCCAGCCTTAAGCTCACCGAAAAAAAAACTGCCTAGGCAGCCTCACATCCTTCATTCGAACAATATGACCTACCTTCGATTATCTAACACTCACTCTTCCTTCGAATATCAGTGTCAGGTGTCAGTGACTGAAATTTCATATTTAAAATTCGCCTGAGCAATTCTTGATTGAATTTCTTGCGTTGTTGCTGTGTTGTCCAACATGTAGACGAGTAAAGTAAAACAAAAAGTATTTGATTTTGGTTTTGACGGAGATTCCATGATTACACCACAGCCACTTTTCTAGTGTTCCAAATGCCGTGCTGGCCCTCTCTGAAGACTGTGCTACCTAAGTGCACAGATGTGTCCACAACATCTAGCCTACTTTCCCCCTACATAGATATTAAAGGCAATGTATTGAACACCAAGTACAGAGGTGAACATCACTTGTCTGCTTAATGCTGATAGTAAAGTCAAAGGCGTCACATGCTGCTGAAAAACAATTTATATTTTGCATATCGCGCTCAGACTGAGACAAAAGCCAGAATCATCAACGTAGAGTAGTTCCCCAACTAGACCTCCAAAGGTTTGTGACTTAGCATTAAATCTTCTTAGATTAAATATTTGCCACTAGTCCTGAAGCGAGGAAAGACACCTTTATCGCAATCCTTAAATGCATATGCAAAAATCACCGCGAAGTAAATTGAGAATAGAGTTGGAGCCAGAATATTCCCCCTGCTTCACAGCGTTGTCAACGGCAAATATATATTAGATAAATTCATCTATTAAAAGTGAGCAAATGAGTTGCTTTTTTTGATTTAATGGTTAAATATGGTTAATTGTGCATTCAGTCTTGCATTAAATACTTATCACTATTAATTCTTTTTATTCCTTACCTGTGCAACGAACATTTGCAGAGTCAGCTATATACAAATTATAACAAAGAGTCATACAAAATTTAAGCAGGTCGTTTGAGTATTTTCCGAGAGAAATGGAATGGGTAGACAGAAAACAGACAATACGGGATAAGAAATACATTATATCTTCTTTCTTCTTCTTCTATTCTATCTTTTCTATTCTATTCTATCTATATATTTCTTTCTTCTCTTCTCTATAAATAAAATGAACTCATTTTTCCCCTCCGACTTTGACCTTAATAGGATTAAAAATCATGACATTACTTGCAAATGTAATGCGTACAAACTGTAGCACATTGTCTGAGGTGTGCTATAGGCCTATTAACTCTACAGTTCCTCGACAGTGCAACATTCCTATATTTTTCCCGGTGAGAGTCCACTGCCAAAATTGGTTAGATTCAATGGAAGTTGCAACATCTTTTCTCTATATAAGATTCCTCCTTTCCTCGCTCCCCATTTACACCGCAGCGGATGCGTTCACAAGGAACAGTACGAGGAAACACCGGTTTGGAATTGTACAAGGTTATTTATGCCGTTTTTTTTGTTGTTCTTTTATTATCTTTTTTTCCTGATTTATGCTTCCGGTTTGCCCATATTAAATAAAAATAAAAAAAATTAAAATCGCGACAACGCGATTATTATTATTATTATTATTATTATTATTATTATTATTATTATTATTATTATTATTATTGTTTTCTTTTTGCTGTTTTTATTTAGTGAAAGACAAACCTGCGGGACTAACCGGTTTTTACTTCCGGTTTTAACGACTCTAACAATGAAATCTACCTATGACCTTTTTTTATTAGTGCTTTCAACTCAACATTTACTTTTTGCACAAATAATTCATTCTTTACCATTTATTATTACAACGCAACGATATCGTGAATTCACTCGCGTTACACTTAAATTAAAATTAAAACAAATAAATTCATTTAGAATTCGAGAAAAAAAATCATTTAGAATTCGAGTTTGATGCGGGACTACTGAAACTAAACCAAAACAAACTTCACTGCGGAGTTGATATTTGACCTAATTCACTTTTTAGTTAATTTATCACGTTTTTTTTTGTTGTTTTTGTTGTTTTTTGTCGCTTTCGCCTCAATGATTCGAGTTCGAGACAAACTTTTGGGGTATTTTTCAAACACCCGGCCATCGCCGGACCGTTCGTATTGCATCACGTTCATTTTTTAATTGTTTTTTTTTCACGATGTTTTCTTAATAGTTGTAACATTGTTTTATAATAATTAAACAGGGTTATTACTTGCTTTCTTTTCAACCACACACGCCTCTAAAAACCCGGGCAACGCCGGGTATCCGTAGCTAGTATATATATATATATATATATATATATATATATATATATATATATATATATATATATACTAGCTACGGATACCCGGCGTTGCCCGGGTTTTCTTAGTTTTTAATCTATCATTCTGACGTTTCCTCTTAGAGGGTCAGACGATAAGGCCTGAGGGAAAATTTTAATTTCACCTGTCCATTTCTTGTTTTTTTTTTGGTATTTAAATTAAATTATGTTTCCTCTGAAATTTCTCCTTCCATTCTGCTGTACCAAAAATTTACTTATATATATATATATATATATATATATATATATATATATATACACATACACAATGTATATATATATATTTATATACACATACACGCATATATATATATATATATATATATATACAGTTTAGCCTGCTTAAAAAGATTTTCCTAAATTTAAATACCCCTTATGCCAAATCTAGTGTCTAGAGACTTAAAATTGACAATGTGTTTTGGCAGGGAAATGCACACACACAAACAATTTTACTTTAATAGATATCTAGATTAGAAAGTGTTGCACAGCACTAATATTAATGTACTTTATTCTCTCCTTTACTACTGAGTCACATTTACTACAACTCTTACTACTACGACTACTACTAATATTACGACTAATAATAATAAAAGTAATAATAATAAAAGTAATAATAATAAAAGTAATAATAATAGAAGTTCTAGTACTAGTAGTATATGTAATACACACATGTATACAAAAACATGATACACTTTTGATATTTTTTTAATAACTGATAAAAATTTAAAAATCATACAATGCAGCCAAATATGAGGCGAGGATATACAACATTAGACACTCATACTATGTCCATATTTTTAGCAATGTCTTTTCAATATTATTTATTATTTAATATTATCCAGCATTTATTTTGACTGGCTTTTGCAATAAGTTTGCGTTGCATAACTGAT
This sequence comes from Euprymna scolopes, assembly GCF_053919585.1. NCBI lineage: Eukaryota > Metazoa > Mollusca > Cephalopoda > Sepiida > Sepiolidae > Euprymna > Euprymna scolopes. Next base: position 133,854,148 of record NC_136494.1, on the reverse strand, counting down.
TTCAGAATAATATAGAATTACCATGTCACTGTTAATTAAACCATAATATTTATGAATCATTATATTAACAAGTTTTATCCTGAATTCTATATGGAAATGAAAAATGTATGCTAGGAAACATCTAGGAAATTGTTTAGTTTGATGGGCCAACATGTTTCCTTAGATTTTGTTACGTACTTTTAATCCTTTAATTGTATACATATGTTTAGCTGTGGTTAATTAATTGTATTTATTTGTTGCGATATATTTTATACATTAAATATCATCTCCATCTCTATCAGCATATTAAATATATTTCGCTTATTATTGCATATTAAATAAACAATATATTCTTCTTGCTAGGTGATAGATTGCCTTCCCCTGAATCATCTGCTTGACAATAATGCTAATTCTGAAAGATATGTGGCTGTTAAGTTTCATTCAACAAAGGCAATGTATATATTATGTTTTAAACTTACTGAAAAAACTAAGAGATCGTCTTAACAGAGATTAAGGTTATAAAAGGGTAAACAATTTAGCCAGGATTGAAGAATACAGAATTATAAAATTCATTTTGCTTGGTTTACTACATTACCGCGAGTTTTATTTTTGCGAACCTCATTTTATGAGATTTATCTACGTAATTAAATATTGTCTGTTTTTTTTTCATTATTTATTAATATATGATGTACGGTGATAAGAAATAAATTATATAAGTATTAAAGTTTTTATAAAACACAATATTTAATTATATAATTGGACACACATTTACGGAAAGCCTTTATTTTACCCAAGACAAATATTCAATTAAAAAAAAGAGCAGGCAACAAACTCTGTCCCTCAGCCAGATTAATTTCCCATAGGCATCGTTTCATTTTATAGATGGTTGACAAATTTACGTATATTCAGTCGTCACTTAATCGTGTTACTCTTACATTAAATAAACTACTAATCCGAGTTCCTCTGACCAAAATCAATTTGCGAACTTGAGAAAATAGAGATGAACCATGAAACAACGAACAGTGATATTGAAATCAAATTAAGATTTATCAAAATCAAGTGAATGAAAGTATAATATATAAAGGAGATGTAATTCATTTTAGTAGTAACGTGGTAAAAATAAATATAAAAAGGCACATAACTCATTCTACTGGCATTGACAAATTCTATAATTCCATGTAGAAGTTATGGACATTATATGAACTATTTACAGGAGCGTATATAGAGAAATCTGTTCATTCAATTGGAATAATTATCACATAGCGTTTTAATAAGATTGCATATAATTAAAGCATGGAAAACCTTAATTACATATATGACAACTGAGTCGACTGTCCAATGGTTGATTATAAACGTTCTACACAATTTGTATTGTTAACTAAGCATACGGCTAAATTTAATTGGAAGAAAACGGCAAGGAAAAATCTAACTATATTAACAGATTAGGTCTAGGTGGAAGAGTTTATTAACTGAAGGCTTACTCGAATGAATACATTATTATCTGCAGTAAATGTGTATGAACAGAAAATAAACGAATCCTCTGGTAATAGAACGGTTTCAATTTTTACAATCAACTAGCGTATTAAGTACAATGCGTTTCGCGAAACCAGTCAGCGTTTAACATTTTGATAAGAATATACATAGTAACGACTTCTAATAATGCATCCCCTAAACACCCTTTTTGTCGTCAAGCGTTTTTCGATAGAAATTGGGCAAATATCTTTAAAGTGTACCTGCTTAAATCATGGGATCAGACTTAATTGCATTTAATTAAAATGTGTCTAAATCGCATGGGATTCTCCCGAATCTGCACAATTTAAAAAGCTGAGTATGATAGCAAGCTTTACGTTATAATCATTTCAGCTTACGAATTAAAATTAATTCGAATTATATTATATCTAAAAATGTATAATAAAAAATATTAAAAATAATTACAAATAATAATTAATAAAATTTTTTCTCCGAATTATTTTCATAATCATAGGAAATAAGATAAAATATGTATGCATGCATGTTTGTTGCGTCATAGAGTTTTCTAACGTTTTCGCATTGATTTTTTTCATTGCTTGGACATGGTCAAGGTCCAAACAATATAAGCCACAGAAGAACATATCAAATATCCTTCAATACTATATGATATAGATAACACATATAAATCCTATGTTTGAAAACTCGCTGCTATGTCGATCGGTCTATTTTCTCATTGGACGTAAAGCGATTTTTTATCAAGTAAATATGTCATAATGTAAAATTTGACTTAATAAATCTTAAAAATAAAATACAAGCTGGTAAGTATATATTTCTGCATTTATAAAAGATGTCAATCTCTGCTAATTCGAAATGAAAATAAGGCCGCCATCTGTTAATCAATAGAAGATACATGAACATAACAAAATGAAGGTTTTCTTAGCATACGGCGATCTGCATCATACGAGGTATACTTTACAAAATGACGGACCCTATATCAAAAATCACTTTATTCATTTATATTACATTTTACTGATGATATATAATAGTAGGTTCTACAGTAAAATGAAATATATAAAATAATTTTGAATTAAAGACTGCCGTATCTCATTACCTAAAGTTAACGTATATATATATATATATATATATATATATATATATATATATACATACATATATATATACATATATATATATATATATATATATATGCTTAGGGGATTAAAACAAGAGTCTAAAGAGCAGAGTATATTTTAATGTTTAGTACATTCATTGATACAATTAAAAGAAAAGAAAAGAGAACAGTGCTCGTTGTAATGTAGATATATAATAAGCTCGATAGGCATATATATATCCTTGAGCTATTTTCATATTAAGTAAAACGATTGATAATTTATAATTAAAATTAAAAATCGGTTTCATAAAGAAGAACAAACAACATCAATAAATTGTACGATACTTATCTGATATTTTGCCATTATTTTCTATTTTATTTTATTTTATTATCTATTTCACTTTTAATTTACATGTTACTATTTTTTAATTTAAGTTCTATAAATATTATAATTGCTAATTTAAAAAAAATATTATTTTTATTTAATCACTTCAAATAGGATTCATTTATTATAGAAAAATTCAACTATTAAATAATTAGTGGTTATCTCCCTTTAACAATTAAATCCTTTATTTTTCTATCTAAATAAAATTATCTTCGCTTGTAATTGAAATATTTCAGCTGATTTTAAATTTAACGTCGCTAACAACTTTAACTGTCACCATTGTTCCATTGGCGTCTCCTTTGAAATTTTGTATATGAACATTTTCAAAGATTCATAAACTACATTTACAATCCAAATGAATAAATTGACGATGATACGTACGACTGTTAGGAGGCGAACCATTAAAAGGTATTTATATTTTTGCTAAAAATATTTAAAATTTAGACTCTTAACCTTATCCTTCAACCAGATTTTATCTTATTTATTTTTTATTTTACCTTACTTTGCTCATCAACATCAAAAAAGTAACTATTTTCCTTTATATTTTAAATATTTTCCAGATACATCTGCCTTACTTAAAAAATGCTAGGTTTATTTTTGGTGTCTTTAGAAAAAATACACCAAATATTTTTGCTGATGAGGAGACTTTGTTTCAAAAAACTATATGATAAAATTATGTCCAAGACTCAATGTCTATCACAATAAAAACATCGTTTCTGAAACGATCGTACAATTTATTGATTTTTTTTTTGTTCTTCCTTATGAAACCGATTTTTAATTTTTAGTTTTAATTATAAATTATCAATCATCTTACTTGATCTCTCATTCTCTCGCTCTCTCTCTCTCTCTCTCTCTCTCTCTATATATATATATATATATATATATATATATATATATATATATATATGGCGATTAAGCTACACAAAATATTCCGCGTTTCATCCACTCTAGGATTTTTTCAGGCTTTTGCGCGAATTTTGTGGTTGTCTGTCGTTTTTATATACGCTGCATATATAAAAACGACAGACAACCGCAAAATTCGCGCATAAGCCTGAAGAATCCTAGAGTGGATGAAACGCGGAATATTTAGTGTAGCTTTTTTTTTTTTTTTACAAGGGTGCCACCACTTATCAAGGACAGAGGCCACTCGAGGATAAGGGTTAATAGGTATACATTAGTCATTGTGATTTTAGCATAGTAAACAGTGGGAATTATGGAACTTGGATTACTTAGGGGGACGATTCAATTAGAACTTGTTCACATTGGACTTTTTCTTTTTTTTTATAGGTATCAACTCATTATCAAGGCCAAGAGGCCACTCAAGGATAAGGGTTAAAGAGTGTATAGTAGAAATTGGACAATATAATAATCATTAGTAATGAAAATGTGTTAAATTTGATAACTTATATGGAACGGCTCATCAAGAACTTATTTACGTTAGACTTGAAGACAACCATATTGTAGTCAGCCGGGAAGCAGGAAAACGGAAGACAATTCCACAGGCGTGCAGTTCTAAGAAAGAAGCTTTGTTCATAGAATCTACGTTTAGGTTTAGGTACAGATAAAGAGTGGGGGGATTATTGATAGTGTTTACAGCTAGACGAGTGTTTCTTGTGAACGTTTTGCGAGGGGGGACCATAGATTGAAGCTCAGTCGAACACTTTCCATGAAAATAACGATACATCAGAGACAAACTCGCAACATCTCTTCTGTGAGATAGAGGTTGCAAGGAAGAGAAAAGGACATCTCCTACGAGGCTACGAAGTCTATTTTGAACACTATAAAGGCAGGACAAGTCCTTTCTAGCAGCTCCTGTCCAGATGTGGCAACAGTATTCCATCCTTGGACGTACCTGGCTCTTATATAGATAGAGAATTGCATCAGCAGTGAGATATCTACTGGATCGATAGAAAGATCCCACCATTTTTCCAGCGGCCTTGGCAACAGATTTGATGTACGTGTTCCATTTAAGATCAGGAGTAAAGGTCAAGCCCAGAAGCTTGTCAAAACTTGAGGCCTCCTGAAGACGAGAGCCATTCATTTCAATTGATGCCAGATGTGGATCAGAATGTTGATGTTGTAAAGAGAGAAGCTTGGTTTTAGATGCATTAAAAGTAACCAGCCACTCCTTTCCCCATTGTACTACATGCTCAAGATCAGAGGAGAGAGAATTGGAGAGAACTTGGTCGTTTACTGTCTTAGATGTGCTACCATAAATGGTAGTGTCGTCAGCATAAATGTCTACAAATGATGTAAGGATGTGATTTGGAAGATCATTAATGTAGATCAGGAAAAGAGTTGGGCCCAGGATGGATCCCTGAGGGACACCGGCATTAATACTGTGGGCTTCTGATTTCTGCCCCTCAACTACTACTCTTATGAACCTATCAGAAAGAAATGATTTAATAATTGAGAAGACATTTCCAGCTATACCATAGCTAGAGATCTTATGAAGTAAACCTTTATGCCATAACCTATCAAAGACCTTAGATATGTCAAGAGCAATTGCCCTAGAAAGGTTGCCTCCGTCGAGAGATTTGCTAATCCTATGAAATATAACTGTAAGCACATCTGCTGTAGATCTAGCAGAACGGAAACCATATTGAGTGTCACTTAAGAAGGTTATTTTTGTTGAGATGTTTGATTACTTCTGTATTTAACACAGATTCCAGCAACTTACTCATGACGCACAGGAGACTTATTGGCCTGTACTGAGAGGGGGATGAGCGATCACCTGAATTCTTAAATACAGGGCATACAGATGAAATTTTCCAGGGAGATGGGAAACTATTCTCCTTAAGACAACGTTTAAATAGTTTTGTAAGTATGGGCGCTAGTTCAGGTTGAAGTTTTTTGAGTACTATAATTGGAATACCGTCCGGGCCAGTTGCTTTACTGGAATCAAGGTTTTTGATTAGCTTGGCAACATCACGTACAGATATACATATATCACATAGTGTGTTTTCAGATAAAGGAGAAAATATTGGGGGTTGGCGGCCTTGATCGCAAAAGGTAGAATTAGCTGCACAGTTCTTGACAAAGAGTTTGACTTTGTCTGATGCTGACGAGATTACCTCAGGTCCATTGATGATAGTTGGAATGGAGCGCACACTTCTGTTCAGAATTCTGTTTGCTATTTGTAAAAACTGGTGGGAACCAAGCCGCTGCTCAGCTACTTTGGAACAGATTGAGCATACAACCATCTTACGCTCTTTATCACTTTCTTACAATGGTTGCTGGCAGTCCTGAAAGCGGCTTTAGCTTCCATACATCTATTACGTTGGAAACAGTGGAAAAAGTGATTTCTGTGCGCAATGGTAGCAGCACATTCTGGAGAGAACCATGGCTGGCTGTTAGGTTTTTGCTGAAACTTTTTCGAGGGTATGAAACGATCAATACCTACAATTAACCATTCCGTCAGGTCTGATACTATAGAGGACACATCCTTTTTAAATGTGGAATGCAGAGGTAGATCAGTTATAAATGTACGGAAGCTATCCCAGTAAGCCTTAGTGTATCGATATACTGTACGATGGAGAGGTACGTCTGGGGACTTATTACATTTCATTTTTTTCTTAATTGATACAACAGAGTGGTCAGAAGATCCAAGAGGCGACAGAACAGAAACTGAACATAGTTCAGGGCAAGTTGTGAGAAAAATGTCTAGTAGGCTCGCATACTGGCCGTCATTGTCGGGCACACGGGTGGGTTCCTGAACAATCTGAGTGAGGGCATAGGCTTAATCACCATATATATTCTATAAATTACTAACTAGCTCTACTACGTATTGAGCACTTTTGAAGTAAATACTTAAATTTTACGCATAAATTTATACTTTGTATATTAATATTATGTGAGTAAATGAAGTAGTTATATATATATATATATATATATATATATATATATATATACAAATTAGTTTTATGTTAAGGAATATCATATTTATATAAAGCATACAGATATACTATAAAAGAGTTTTCTCCAACACAGAGGATCGGCTTAAATTCTTCTTAGTCCATTTGAATCAGCCAAGGCTTAAGCTCGAAAAAGTTATGAAAAAATGGGATTTATCAGCTTCTTGAACCGCTTAATGTTCTTGCTTAATCTGTTCACAAGTCCGTAATCAATAAATATTAGCGTTCCACACAGGCATATACACGGTTTTCTCATGAAATCGACACCAATAGTTGAAGTAGAAAAACTACAAACAATATCGTCAAAACTAATATATGAGAAACATTCCATTCAACACATATGGATAATGTTTAGGATATTTTTCTCCAAAATATTTAGCATGAATAATATTCAAAAACTCGACAGCAGAACATGTTAATATATGATTCTATTCAGAACCATTTCTCAGAACATTTCCGGTATATCTTTAGTTTATATCTATTCGTACCAAAGCGAATCGCAACAATAAGAAGGAATATGACGAGAAAAGTGCTTCAACATTGCGGGTTTGGCGTTACATTGAAGAAAGTAATTGCATTTCTCCGGGGTTCAGAAATTCTAAAGTACGAGGCGTTCAATAAATTGCGAAATAATACATCTAAAAGTGTGTATTGTTTTAATGCATTTCTTAAAGTAAGTAAAGTTTTCCAGTATTTGCTTAAAATTGCGTAGATTATTAAAATCTTGTGTTACAAATAATGTAGCAATTGTTTTTTCTTTTGCTTATTGCAAACAATCAGTTTGCAATTGAGGTCTAAAGAGGCTACTGTGATTAAGGGACAAATTTATTGACGGTGCAATAAGCGTGGTGTTATGTAAGAATTCTTCACTTTTGAAGTACATTCATATGAATTGCCAGGGATGAAAAATGAAACTTGGATGTTAAATACTTGTTATTACTTGGATTAAATGACTCATATTTCGTACCGCTCGTTTTATTTCAAATTATATGGAATAGCGGAGGGGCGTAAAAATACCTCGTGTAAAACCCAGGCGTGTGATTGCCCATGTAAGTAAAATCGACCCGCAAGCATTATCAGAACATCGGCCTAAGAGACGAAAAACTGTAGTGTAAAACATGTGTACTAATTTAAACATCTTGAAACTGAAACACAGGACAAGGAAAGTTACCTTACATCTGGTCAATCTAATTTTTTAAACTAAAAACTCGACCAAAACTAATCGGTGTATCAAACTTTTAACTTCTTACGATGAACGTCATTAATCGCTTGCTTTTACTGCAGAAAATCGTCCACACGGACAGTAAAAACAACCATTCTCATTTTTCCTTTATGCTCGCGTTCACTGATATCTGATACGTTAGAAACAATCTTGATAATGCAATATTAGTAAACTACTTAAATATTCTATCACTAAGCTTAACTAATCTGCACTGGCCAATTTACCCTTAAAATATAAGCGTACCGTGAAAATGAACATGTTCGGAGTTCATATCCGTAACATTTTCATCTTGACTAGAGGACATAGTCTATAATCAAATGATTAGGTCGATATCTGATTAAGATAAACCTAACACTGCGTAGTTACTTATATTTTTCACCCTTCTCTTTCTACCGAAGCTCCACAATGGACTATGCCTGTAAGAATGTAAAAAGTCCATTATCTTTAATTCCAGGGACTAGCTTCTGAACCGTATAGGATTTACTGACCTCTATAGAGATAGGTTTCATTTTCGAGCTATAAAGACGAAATTGGTAACAGCGTGCATCGTTTTTCGATTGCGTATTCTGTTTTACAAGCTATTCCCAACTTTTATTTAACGATGTAACGAGAGGCAAGATACACATATCGACATATTCTTCATTAAAAATGTCCAATGATCGTGTTATGAATACTCATATACCACCAGAAATACTGATCATCCCGATAGTAGTTGATATTGTCCTAAACTTTATACCGCAAATTGAAGAATCGTTACTGGAAACGACATGATATTACCATCGAACTGATTAAAAATTAAACAGTGTTGACATCAGAGATGCCTAAGGGTTAATGTCTTGGGCCCGAAAAAATCCAATCTGATAAAAAAAAAATACAATGGTTTGAGTGTGCCCTTTTTCTTAGCCAACAGGGTGTACGAAAATCTAGGGAATTTGTTTTAGTGAAATAGTAGAATATGCTGTGTAGTAGAAAAATTGGCTCACATTTTATAAAAATATACGAACATTTTTGGAAAAATTGTGATGAAGCAATGTTAGATATTGACCGAACAACGCCAGGTTACCTAGTTCATTATTATTATTATTATTATTATTATTATTATTATTATTATTATTATTATTATTATTATTATTATTATTTACTCGTAAAAATGTGTAAATTTGTGCCTTGTCACAGTCGGTAACGCTGTGGAAAAGTGCATGGATTTTGTTGGGATTTCACTGTTTGAATTAATACAAAGGAAAAGGATAAGAAAAGAAAAAAAGAGGGAAAGGTGAAAAGGGAAAAGGAAGAAGGGAAGGAAGAAGGAAAGACAAAAGAAAGAAAGAAAAGAGGAAGAGAAAATTCCAATCCTTTATTGGTTATTATTATTATTATTAGTAGTAGTAGTAGTATTGGTGGTGGTAGTGGTGGTAGTAGTAGTGGTATGTTTATATTATTATTGTAGCTTTTATTGTAGGTGAGGTTTTTGCTGTCATTACTATTATTGCTGTAACTGGTATTATTATTACTACCGATATTAGTGTTACTATTATCATTGTAGATTTTATTTCTATTTACTATTCTATGGTGGTGGTAATGGTAATAGTGGTGCTGGTTGAGGAGAAAGGTCGGGAGGGGATCTTTAACCTTGAGGGGAACCCTCCTAGAGATGATGTCGGCATAAAACTATCGGTAGTGGTGCAACCTGAAATTTACTAAGCCCATTAATGAGAGAATATCAAATCAAAATATTGAAAATAACGACGTGAATGAAGCTGGAACATCTTGCGATGGTCTCAAGTCCGGTAGGTGTCCCTGGTCAACAGGGTGGGCCCTGTCATCATCATACAACTGTTCGAAATTCTGAGGATGTGGCTGGATATAGGGGGAGTGAGAATTGCCAGAGAGGATCCGAAAACACGAAGGTAGTTGGAACAGGAAATGTCAAAAAACCATGGATGGATAAGGAAAGACGAGTACCGTGGGAATGCTTTGTAAAAAGTGGAAGCACCAAATCTGGTGGATATATCCAAAAAGTGAAGGAAGAATGGGAATCGGGAGTAAGAGGAGCTAGAAGTGTCACGAGTTTGATATCGCAGTTAAAAAAATTAAATAACCTACTTTCAATGATTGCAAAAAAGTGATTAAACGAATGGTTAGGAATGAAATGAATAACGAAAGTAAAATTGATGAAACTAGCTCTGATGAAAGGACTGAGAGAGTGGAAGTGCAGAAATGAAATGTAAGAGATGATGGGAGGCGGGCAACTGAGGAGGAATGGAATCTTATGGTTAGGGGAAGATGAGAATTAGTTTGAAGGATCTAAGGCAGATGAGATCATTGACTCTGAAGTAATGGAATAAGAGAAAGGAGCAGATGTATGGAGAAGTGGTGATGAAGTTCGAAGTTTGACTTCTGTAGAAAAAGGAGTACTTCAGAAGTTTAGAGAGGTTCTCCTAAGAGACGAGATCATAGATATTCCAAGCATAAAGAGTAGTGATAGGCGGAAGGTGAAAAGCGAGGTAAACGTAATTCAAGGAGTAATTCACAACATCATAAAAAGAACATATCGATTACGGAACGTAACAGACTTCTGTATGCAGCCTCATACGTTATTGCGAATCGTCTTGGCTTAATACAGAAGAAACAGAAAGAAATGAACGATTGAAGGTCATACTGGCAGAGGCGGCTTGAAGAAAATATTAAATGGTGGCGGAAGACATTGGTAGAATCGAAGAAATAAGAAAAGGAGTTACACTAAGACAGAAAGCCAATGATGGGTTTGAAAGGGGGTATAGACTGTTGGAAAAGGGTACGATAAACGTTCTTAGAATGGTAAAAGAGAAGAACTACACAGGTGGTATAAAAATTCGGAACTTTGTTGGAAAAAGTGTTGCGTTTCAGCAGAACAACCTTTTCCGGAACAATCAGTCTCAACTGTATAAAGAATTAAATAGTAGTAAACAGGCGGGAAATAACAACACTCCAAATGCAAAAGATGCCAGGAAGTTCTGGAATGGGATTTGGTCTGTCAAAAGGGAGAACAACACTGATTAGGAAAGATCCTGCAAAGGGAATAGATGCCAATAATTATAGACCAATAACATGTCTACCACTAATGTGGAAACTGTTAACTGGACTCTTTGCAGAAAAAATGATGAACATCTTAAGAGTAATGGTGTTTTTCCTGACGAAGAGAAAGAGTGTCGGAAAGGCTCGAGAGGAACCAAAGAGCAACTACTGATTGATAAAGCATTAATACCGGATGCAAAGAAGAAGAAGAGGAATCTGATCGTACCATTGATCGATTACAGAAAGGCTTATGACATGGTTCCTCGTTCATGGATACGTGAGATACTATTGATGATGAAGGTTGCTGAGAATGTGGTAAGGCTTTTGGAGACAAGTATGGCTCAATGGAAAACGGTGCTGACAGCAAACAGAGATATGATGCGGCATGTTGGCATTAAACGTGGAATATTCCAAGGATTCGTTATCTTCACGTCTTTCTGCAATGGTAATGATGCCACTGAGCATCCTCTTAAAGAGAGAAAAACTGGGGTATAACTTTGAATTTGGGGACAGACGCCTCAATCATCTACTGTTTATGGATGATTTGAAAATGTTCGGTAGAAATGAAAAGAACATGGAGAGACTGGCAGGACTTGTGGAGACATACTCAGAAGACATTGGAATGGAGTTTGTGATTAAATGTGCGGTGCTGGTGATGCAAAGAGGAGTAAATGTCTATTCAGATGGAATAGTGCTGCCAAATGAAGAATCATGAAAGAAATAAAACATACAGGGTATAAGTATTTGGGAGTGTTGGAGTGTGTAGACATCATGAACAGAGAAATGAAGGAGAAGGTTAGGAAGGATTATCTTAGAAGACTGAAACTAATTGCAAAGTTAAAACTGTATGGAGGAAATTAATGAAAGCAGCGAATGCATGGATAATCGGTGTTTTGAAATACGGTGCAGGAATTTTAGAATGGTCTAACAAGGAGTTGCATGCCATGGATATCAAAACAAGAACATTTTTAACAATGTTTGGTATATTTCACATTCGAATTCGTGTAGCAAGGATGTATCAAAAGAGGAAATACGGTGGGCGAGGATTGAAAAGTGTAAAAGATTGTGTGAGAGCCGAGATGTCGTTGAAGGACCATGTGGCTAGAAGTGAGAAGTGGATGCTTAAGGTTATGGCAAATGAAGTGGGAGTATATGAGACCAAGGCGTATTATGTCGAACGTATTGATAGAGAACGGGCAGATGAACTGGCTAGGAAGAAAATCCATGGATAGTTCTTCCAGGATATAGCAGAAGATCATGGCAATGGCTTTGATCTGAAGCTTTTGTTTGTGCAGCACTGATTGTTCAAAAAAGTGGTTCAAGGAGAGGAAGTTGCCGCAGAATGCTGGATTTTTTGTAAGACCTCAGAGTCAATTGCGCACTTTGCACAGGGTGTAGTGGACTGGCCCAGAGAGAGTACCGCAAAAGACACGATCGTATGGGGCTCGCGATATATTGGGAGGTATGTAAGAAGGTTGGGGTGAAGTGTGCTGAAAAATGGTTTGAGGAGGTGCCTGATGAAGTCAGAAAAGTGTGGATGGCAATGTAGAGGTATGGTGGGACAAAACTGTCAGAACGAACAAGCAATTGGAACATAATCGTCCGGTTTGGTCGTCATTGACAAAGTCTAAAACAACTGGCAGATTTTAGACTTTTACATACCCTGGGACAGGAATGTGAGAGAGAAAGAGAACGAGAAGTGGAGCAATTATGCTCCATTGGCCTTGAAAATAAGGCGTATACACGGGGTAAAAATACAAATAATCCCGGTTGAAGTTAGTACACTAGGAGTAGTATCAAGTCGTATGGAAGGACAATTGAAAACGCTACAAATCGCCGATGTTTTAGGTGGCCTTCAGACCTCTGCAATTGTAGGTACCACCAACATCTTCAGAAAACCCCTTGGTCTTTGAAGCTCCTGATTTGGAACCGGATTTGGGGAAATCCTCTTATTAAGAAAAGAAATATCGAAGGTGAAGGTCTCCAAGGCCGAGATGAGGTCTGCATCCTGGAATATATGCCACATTTCAATATACTAGAGATTCATTATACAGAAATTAGTGCGCATACACACATATATGTATGTATGTATGTATGTATGTATGTATGTATGTATGTATGTATGTTAAACATCAAGTACAGCGCGCGAACCGTTACACCATGAACTCCTAGAAAATTTTACTGTTTATTTTATCGTTTATAAACGTAGGTTTCTTGGTGATTTTTACGCTAAATACAGTTAAATAGAGTCTTGGCCTCGAACATCGTTTTAGTTAGAAAATCGCCAATATTTTATTTGGACGTATGTAATATATATGTATATTATAAAAACGGTTTTCACCACATGAGTTTCAACTTTATACGAAAAGCAAACATTTCTTATGCACTATCCATATGCTAGCTTACAGTTAATATTGAACTGTGGTTCTCGTACAAAAATATATACATTTTCTCTCTGTTTAATATGTGGTATTTTTATCTAGTGAACGTTCTCTCACAATAACTTTATCCCATTGAGAAAGTAGCAAAAGTTTTACAACTAATTTTAGCGAAAGAGTTTTACCGAGATACAACTAATCTTAGATCCGTAGCTTAAAATCTCCGTCTTTCCATGAGTTACCTTTTTCACATGTAAGCGATTCATTATTTAACTTTCTACATATAACTATTCAATACCTTCGCAATTATGCTTACGGTGCTATTTAGCAACCGTTCCTTTTCCCCACTGGTTTGATAGAATAACAGAATAGTACGAAACCATTAGTTTACGGTACGTACACATAATCACTTAGTAGAATAGGAGATCGTAATAAATGAACACCACGCATTACAATAATATTGACGTCTTGGCTTACTTATAATGGGGACACAATATATATTATAATACTTAGGCATATCGTGATATTTACTGAAATTCTTCGTAGAATAAAACAAAGAATACGACATTTTATTTATTAAATCTATTTATTAAATATTAGGAGTGGATGTTATGCAAATATTTTGTAGTCTGTCGAGGCATGGACGTAATTCGCGTGCCACTCACATTGGAGATTCGAATAAAAAACAGAGACGTGTTGTCACCTTGACGTCTCCAGAAGAAAGAAAAAGAAGAGAGAAAAAACCGAAGAGGAAATAGAGAACGCCACTTGTTGGGCAAAACGTAGAGGCAAGGGCGGTAACCGGTGCGTTATTTATAGGTGTATGTATCGATGTACGTGCGGTTTCATAAACGCGTGTTCTTGCACTACACCCTTTAAACTTAACCAACTCGGCTTGTTTCAAACTAAACTCAACTTACGCTTGGTTTACAGTAACAGTCAAAAAGAACATTCAAATCCTATAAAACCCTTATCAAAAAAGAATAAATAAGAGGACGTGCCTCTACAGAATGTGAACTTAACCAGATCGACTGTTTTTATAACTGTATCTAAACTAAACATGGTGTTAGTTTATAGTTAATGCTTCAAATAATATCCCGGTTCCTATTCTGTAGAAATAGTTATCTTGAGTTATAATCCTAAACTCTGGGTAAATTCATGTCATATGAGTAAAAAATAATTTCCAATGAATTAAAATATTAGTAAAATAACTACTCACAATTCTAGTGAAAAACCGGAGTCTCAATCTTTATATTTTGTTTAAAAATATTATTTAATGCCACAAATTATTCGTTAAAAAATCTAAAACGTTTAAAATCAAAAGGTGTTACAACGATTTATTTGAAAGAATATATTATTAGTTAATGCCATTGCCGGCGACATTCTGGTCACAACGATTAAAACTGAATTGTAATCAAATTTTCCAGATTTCAGCAAGTAAATTGATATTTTATTCGATGGTTAAAAGACTTCCATTTTCTTTTTTGTTTTTATGTCTGTTTTTGTTTTTTTGTTTTTTTGTTTTTTTTGTTTTTTTATACTTGGGGATGAGGCTTCATAATTTGTGAATTCATTTTTTTGCGGACTGTAATATCCATTTAAATAGTTTTGTTGTTTTACCACGTTTCGGGCAGCTCATCTTCTGACCTTCTTCAGGATAAGAATACCGAGTCTCGTAACTTATCTTCAGTAATTAATATCTGCAATAGTTGTTATCTCGCCAGATTTTTGACAAGTAAATCTCTCGCCTGCTTGGGTAGGATTGAAACAGTTATCATCAGACAACGCTCAACTGGAACCGTAGAGATGCAACTCCTCTATATACTGTACCTTAGTGATAAGAGAACACCGACTATGGAGATGAGGATAACAGTCTGTAAAAAGAATGTATGCACTTCAATTTCCCCTCTCAATTTCGAACCCTAACGAATGTTTTTTTATTCAACTATTAACAGAATATGAAAATGGCTGACTTTTAGCTGATGACACCGACATGGATTCTAAGGAATTTAATTTTGTGATTGTATTTTAATGTACTATGTTTATAGAAGCGGCACTTTAGAAAAATCGCTTTTATTTACTTAAATTTACATTATATTTTTTTTGTTGAGGAGGAAATACTGCTATTTAAAAGTATAGCCCCAAAATAACGGTTCGAAAATCTATTTACAATCGATATTTATTTCATAATATTTATTTCATAATTCATTTTTTATAATTTTACTTTTTTGGTAATTTCTTATTTACTTTGGTAGAAAAATACAAAAAGTGGGAAATTATTGAAAATCGTAATATATTTCTTTATTTATTTACAGAAGATCAGATCGAATCAACTTGATAGGATCAGTTTCAAATACGTAGATGGCCGTAATCACGAATAAATTTTCCATGGGTTAGTTAATATTCATATACAGATCGCTAATTATAGCCATATTGCACAAACATACGCACATACACACACACAATCACACACATACTCACACGCATATATATGATATAAATAGTAAGCGTACGATTTGTTCTCAGATTAGCAAGAATTCATGTGTTTGTGTTTTTACTTTTTAATCCAAAATATTTTTGCGTTTTGTACGAAATAACACCAATTGAAGTCGGGCAGAAAAATCAACATTTTTTCATTATATTAAACATATATATCAAATATAAATGTGAAAAGAAAATGTACATCAATGTATATTTCTTTTAATGATAATATAAATAAAATAAAATGAAATAAAATAAAATAAATAATCATACTATGTAATGGATTAGAACTAAGAAAAAAGATGAAGGAATGAAAATAAAAAATAAATAAATAAATAATAATAATAATAATAATAATAATAATAATAATAATAATAATAATAATAATAATAATAATCTAACATAAATCAAACACATGAAAACAGTAAATGTTTATTCTGCGGACATAGAGACGATAAATAAGCCACATAAGTAAATGCAGCAAACTAGACCAAAAGAAATATAAGGACAGACACGACGACGAAATTGTTTAAACACTGAGTCAGAAAACGAAAGCCAAAAACTCCTTTGGGCTATGGATGCACAAATAGATAAACCCATCCAACTTATTAGACTGGACGTTATAATAAATAAGAAAGAATGAAACTGTCAAATTGTATATTTTGCTGTAACAACAGACCAAAACGTAAAGATCCAAGAGAGACAAAAACAAAACAAATATACAGGACTTACCAGAAAACTGGAAAACTGAAAGGAATATGAAACATTAATATATATATATATATATATATATATATATATATATGTGTATATGTATATATATATATGTATATATATATATATTACTATCACCACTGTGAAAAATTTCCCCCACTCTATATCTGTGCCTAAATCAAAACGCAGATTCCATGAACAAAGCTTCTTTCTTAGAACTGCACGCCTGTGGAACTCTGTTCCGTCTGCCTGCTTCCCTCCGGACTACAACCTGGTTGTCTTCAAGTCCAATGTTAACAAATTCCTAATGAACCGCCCCCTTAAGTAAACATATCAGCAAATCTCCTCACTAACGTAATGTACTTGCAATAACCCTTATCCCTAAGTGGCTTCCAGGCCTTGATAAGTGGTGATCACTGTGTAAAAAAAAAAATTACAGGGGCATTAGAAATGGGCCTAAAGAACTTGGAAAAAGACTAGGAGAAATCGGAATTAAGAGAAAAACTCAAGTTCTGAAATAGCAGTATTGCTGAAGGCAGTTGAATCTTTTAAGGAAAACCCTTCGATGCGGAGTCAGATGACACAGAAGTAAAACAAAAATGCATCCAAGAAAACTGAAACTGAAAAATTTGAAAAAATGTAAGTTAACCCTTGTTTCCTGAAAATGTGCTGACATTGGCTGTCACCACAAAATTTTAAGGGTCAAATCGGATGAAAATACCGAGGAGTTAAAGCACTGACGAAACCTCCACTGGGTTTTTGTTCGTTGCCGGCGACAAGTCAATGGTAGTAACTGTTGCGATAACATAAATTCATTTTTAGAGTACTTGTTGTTACCCAGATTCCAGGAAATACCACTAGTCGTTGTCAGATAGCAATCAGTGATGATGATTTGCATGAGAACCCCATATTAAGTATGATAATAATAATACAAATGAAAAAAAGAACCATCTAATTTATGTACAGCCTAATTTTTTTGCAAGAACGATAACTAAACTAGCAGTGCCAATAAACATAGCTAGAATCTTCCGCCAAGGTATCTGAATGGAATTTAATATGGAAAAGTGCATACTGTTATTTATAAGAAGGTAAATACTGGAGCCAACAAAAAACATGGAAATATTAAACCAAGCGAAGACTAGGGCACGAATTGAACATGGTAGCAAAAACTATTTGTAAGGTTTGAAAGCAGACTATGTCAAACAACAGAAATGAAAGAGACAATGGCAAAGAGGTAACCAAGCAGAAAAAAATCGTAGAAACTAAACCATATGTTACAACCCTAATAAAAAGTTTGTTATAATTTTTCAACAGGGTTATTACGTTCGCTTAGTCTTTATTTTCCATTTTGTTTTGAGTTACCCCCACATACACCTCGCTACACTCGGGCAACGCCGGGTACACCCGCTAGTTGTTGTATATACGAAAGAAAATAGAGAAGCCCGTCTTGTATACGGAAGTGGTCGATCTAATCACGTGACTAAATATAGATAGAGAATAGTATTTAAATATTTTAACAATACGTTACCGAAGTTTAAATCCTTCTACCTAATCCGACTAGCAAGCAATTCTGTGTAAGGAAAATGAACTCAATGAATTAAGAATGAATCAATTTTAAAAACAAATGTCTTTTTATGCATTTGTTACGGAAATTAGCAGCGAATGATCGAAAAAATAAAATTGAATCCCAAAACACAAATGAGAAAAAAAGTTTTCATCCGTCGCCATTAGAAACTTTCTATGCGACACTAGTAAATTTAATTATTACTTCATTTATGGGTGGACATCATATAAAAAAAAAACATTCTTATCAGTTTGTTTCAGCTGGGATGGGATTCATTGCCAGATTGCAGAAATTCACCCGCTATCTCATACATTTAAACCGAGAGTTCATTTGAAGGTCCTAACCACCCCTTTCAATGCAATTATCTTAATAACTCGTGCACGGGTATATTTGCAGAGGGTTTTTAAACTTTTTATTTTCATGATTTCAGGTGCTCCTATAATTACTAAAATGATAATTATCTCCCTAAGATTCCAATTTATTTTTCATGTCGTACAAGGTATGTTAGCATTCTTTTATTTTTGTTCTCATCCCATTTTATTTTAAATGTCCAATTATATATTTCACAACATATCTTTCATAGTTTATAAATAATTTTAAATATATATAAGCATTTAATCAATATTATGGTCTTAAAATAATCTTCACATGTGTCACTAATTAAAATCGAGAAAGGTTTTGCTGTTATTCATTTTTGGAAAATATAGGACGATCGTTTCACTATAGACTTGCATTTGTCTTCATTGAATAATATCTTGATCCAAGTAAAGTGCGCATAGTTTTTATCTAATTTATTAGTTTATTAGTTTGGGATAAATGGCGGCTTTTGATATTGGAAGTTTTTAATATATTTCCACAAAATTAAATCATCAGGCCAATCAATACAATTTATTCGATAATGTAATAAGAATTGGAAAGGTTGAAGCAGTTAAATTATATTGATCGGTCTGTGAATACAAACACACAAACTCAGATGTCGCTTTTTCTTTTTTCTTTCTCTCCTTGGACCACATACATTGCAATTATAATAAGATTTGATTTGATTTGAGTTTATAATTTATATAATAAAAGTAAAATATACGTGTGGCTGCTGCGGTTCACAGACTGAATTGGATAATGTACTAGGAAAAGTAATGACTGAGAAGAAAGTGTGCGTAAAACAGAGGGAATAGTATAGACATAAAACATACTGCGAAACCTTGGAAAAGATTTGAATGCAAAGCATCTATCACCTCGTATGTGAAAGTAATTATTATAAGCAAAGAGACAAAGTTTCAACATTAATAATATAATAAATACTCTTAATTTTTAATATTAATAATTTGAAAGGAAGGAAGCATTTTCATTTTCTGTATAGATAGATATATAATTATCGTATCTCATTGCAATTCAAAAATAGAAGACCATCTAAAATTAATTTATGCATGTTCAGGAAGTTAAAAGCGAATGAGCCAATAAGATAATGGAAATAACGAAAACGTGAAACGGATGAAGAAGAGTATGTAGTCCATATTGCACATTACAATCGACAATTAAAACATTGTTTTCTTTAAACGCCATCTTTGTTTTAAATTATGTATGTGCAGGCGAGAGATAGAAATAGAGGGATAGAACAGTTAGTTTTGGAAATCTCTTAATCATTTTATTCGTCTTTTAAAAGTGGTAAAGATATTTATCTAGCTTTAAAATGACTAAACCATACGTTCGAAGTTCACAAATTAAAAACAACATGTATCTTCATGAAAAACTTTATGTTTTAGCAGTATATATTTTCATGGTTGGGAAGAATGTGTAACAAAATATAAAATGGCGATTTTTTTACTGTTTATTTGCTGAATAATCTTTTTTATTTACTAAGTAATTTAGTTTATTTTTAATTTTCTTCTCGATTACGGTTTTAAGTTTTGTCTTCGTTTTTTTCATCGACTTAAAGAAGGAAATAAGAAGTAAGTTCCGAAGCCAAACGAGCAGGCGAACTAAAGTGTTATCTAGAAAATACGTTGTTTTTATGTTATTCAAATTTTGTGAATAAAAAGTTTTATACGACGCTATATGGAAATCTACTAGTGCTAACGATATCACTGTTTTTTAACCATCTTAATTTACTTATTCTAGATAATTTAAAAGGTTGCTGTTTTAGATATACACGCTTACATAAACACTAGCGGGGGTGGGCGCCGGCTTTTGTTATATTTTGTTTCATAAAGGGTCTTATTATAAGTTATGCTTTTGAAGAAGGAGAAGAGAGATGTTGTTGTAAGAGACTTAGAGAGATCGTTCGTTTATAAGAGATTGGTCATGTTATTACGATTCCTATATATTAAATGTTCATTACTTAGATTAATAGATGTGTTGCTGTGTGAAGCTCTAAGAATGATGAGATAGTGTTCACTGTTAAGACATTGTGTATACATGATGATGTAGATTCACATTGTAATATGAGAAGTCGAGATGTGTATGAAAATACATTTTATAACACAAATATATAATACAATTTCACTTTACCTTTTTGTAAGAATCATAAGACAAGACGACGTTTTTTATAAAACACATGATGATGTTTATTCTTCACACGACCGGCCGTGATTTCCATCATCAAGAATTCAAAGCTTCACATTTTAGTTTCAAAGTGATCGTCTCGCTTCTAGACGTTCAGACTCTCTCTGAGTTTCTCACTGACTGTCTTTTCTTACTCAAGTTTTTCTCTATCCCTAGAACTTTCTATTTTCCGTGACGTCATACACATGTTAAAACATGTGCCTTCTTTCACGTGTTCTGGACATGCGTGTCCAAAACTTTTCCGTTTTCTACAAAAGGAATTTTAACCTATACTCAGTAACCTATTTTTCCAATATGTAAAAACATTATCTTATAAGCTGCATTCTTTCAATTTAAAATTTCATAACAAACTTGATAGTTCACATTCTTTTCTTGAAATATTTTATCTCTATTCTAAACAATCGTTTGTTTTACATTTTTAAATTCTCACACGTAATCTATTTCTAAACCTAAATTACGAGGTTCGAATTTCGTCTATTGCTATTTCATTTTCATTTTAACTAAACTCTCTATTTTTTTACTTACATGAAAAGGGGACAGCCCTTATCATGTAACACTTTACCCAAGCGTAAAACACGCTTATATATGATATTTTAATTTGTCCAAATTTCGTATATATTATTATTAAGCTGTGATTTCAAAAGTAAAAAAATGTATTTGAGTGCCATCAGCTAGAAACGAAACCGAAAGCACAGCTGTATCATTCAAAGCTGGTCACGTACCTACGTAAAACGCATATGAACTGATTAAAAAGTAAAATAAACTAAGATGAATGTACAAAATGTATAACGATTTATTTCAATTTATATAAAATCAACAGAAGGTTATTTGGTAGTACAGGGGGAGGCGTTTAAACCAATGGTTCTGCTTAGAGCACAATTGAATCATCATACTTTTATTTTGCATTTTGAATTTTAATCCATGCCAATATTATTTACAACTCCATTTAGACTACAATTTAAGTCACTGCTGGGTAGTATGTGAAAGTTCGTTCCGGTACACTGCAGTCGATCCCCGATTAGAGTAAGCAATCAATCGACTTGATTCACAACGGAATCATCTTATCGATTTCCATCACAATATAACGCTCAACCGCTAGTGGCACACAATAAATATATTAGAAGTGTGGAGCATTTGTTGGTCCGCATTCAGTTCCGTGTAATGTTTGGTTTCCCTGCTGGTATCATTTAAAAGTACTTTCAAGTATTTCAAGTACTTGGAAGATTTATCTGAAGTTAGAAAAACGTTCACTTCAAGATAATTCAGGATTTCGTATGTTCTAGTTTATATAAAAAAGAGATAAAATAAAATGGAATGTTTTAGCTTACTGAATAAAACCTATTTCAACTATAAGTCGTTGGTGTTGTATATCTCTTTCTTATGAAACTAGCTCTGGGAGAAGACAAATGTAGAATATTTATACACTTACCTCCGAAACAAAGATTTACATATCAAACATTAACTAATTATGTAAAACTAATAGCAAACATTAACTGATTATGTATAACTAATCTTAAATAAGCGAATAATTCTTACGAGGCGTTCGTCCAGTTAGAAACATTCAGTTTTATGCGTTCGAGACCAATAAAAATTATTTTAAGCAACTCCAGAGCACATCTTAAAATGTTTATTCGAACTTAAATGAAGGAAAATTAAAACTTCAGACCAATAAAATGGAATTTAAAATATCAGTATGCCGGATCAACAATACACACATACACAGGGACACAGACATATATGGGTTTTCTGAAACTTTACAAATTTGCGAATATTTCATAGTCATTTTGTGTACCAATACTTTTTTTTAATCAGAAATCCCTGTTTGTTAAGATATACCTAAAAAGCATATGTAAATAAATATGGTCACAATAATTCAAAGTCCAAGGTTTTTATATATGTTTCGAATAATTTTATTCCCAAATAATGTTTTGTTCATGGTATACAATGAATATTTATATGTAACTAGCCTGGGTGCCTGGCGTTGCCCGGATGTGTGGAGGTGTGTGTTGAGCAAAAGAAAAAATAAAAAGCAAAAATAAAGTGGTAGTAGGCAGACAGGCTCGAACCCGTACGCTGAAGGAGGAGAAGAACATGAAAAAAACGTGACCTCTTTGCGGTTTCGTCTATCGCCAAAGCGTAAATTGCGGAGGTTTAAATTAAGGCTAGGGCTAGTCAATCGAAACGACTTTCAAAAATATTGCCGAAAAAGCGACCTCTCCCTGTAGAAAAGTGCAAAGTTAAGGGTAAATACATTATCATTTTTAGCTAATTTTTCGATATTCATCGTTCGAAGGGTTAACCTCCAAAACGCTACCGATCTTGTAAAAATTGTTTGCCTCTGTCGAAACTTTTAGACAGATACATACATACATACATACATACATACATACATACATACATAATACATACATTTAAACTGACAGACGGGATTTATATTATGATTGGATATTTCTTCCGTGTACTTATCAGAAAAAATTAAAAAAGCTCGTAAAGACAATTTTTTTAAAATTATACACTAGCATGGATGCCCAGCGCTTCCCGAATGTTTGGAGGTGTGTGTTGAACAAAAAAGGGGAAAAATTGGTAGTAGGAAGGCAGGCTCGAACCCGTACCGCGAATGAGGAAAAGATCGGAGAAAAAACCTTACGTCTTTGCTTTTACGACCACCGTCAAACCGGAAGTGAAGTAGGTTAAAATAAAAGCTAGACAATCGGAAAGAGGGGATGACTTTCAAAAATATCGGTGAAAAAAAGCGACCCCCTCCCTGTGGAAAAGTGATCAGTTGAGGGTGAAGAAATTGATGTTTTTAGCCAATTTTTTTGGTATTTGTCGATACTGATTTTTTGAAAATCCGTCGTCTCTGTCGAAGGTTTTAGGCAGACATGTAAAAATACATACATTTATATATTGGTAGCTCGAATTTTAGACCCAACCAGGTTAAAAAGCTTGCCTTATTTCTGAATACACTTTATGTCAAATTTTAAATGTTTAGACCAAAAATTGTGTGAGTAATTTGGTAGAGACCGCAGAAGTCAATTTTTTTTAAAACTTTGGCCCCTATTATGAAGCATTAACAGTTATTGTTTTTGACTCAAATCAAGTTATTAAGTTAAATCTATGTCCAAGGAACCTATATATAAAATTTCAATCATTTATAGCCAAAATTGGCAAAGGAGTGTGGTAGAGTCCCCAAAGGTAAAATCGTTGAACTTTGACCCCTTAACAGCCAAATTTCTGGCTGAATTTCCCAAATCTCCATACACTGTATATAAAATTTCGAGTCTGTAGTCTGAAAATTGACAGTTATTGTGTAGGAAAATGTACACACACACAAACACACACACAGACACACATACATACAGACACTTTTACTTTTATAGATATATAGATAGGTATACAAGAATGTAATAGCTAAAATTCAAGAAGGGCCGAAATAACGTGCATTGGCTATATCAGTGATGTTCTCTCTAATTGTTATTTTGTATTTACAATGGAAATTTTACATTTAAACATTTATGCTACATATTTCATTGTTTATAGAGCTTAATGAATGGCACCCTAAACAGATTTATTACTTTATCATTTCCAGTTAGATACTTTTGCATATATAGACTTATATTTAAGTTCATATCCTTTTATATTTAGTGATTGAAGCACATTACAACTAACATAATTTTGTAGAAATATCCAAATGTAATTTAAAGGTGTCAGTATGATTTTCTTTTTCTCTCTGCAGCTTTTTATCTTTGTCTTCCTTTATCATCATTTTCTTTCCGGACACTTTTTCCTATTTCTTTTTTGCCTGCTTCTCCAATCAGTTTTTTTTTTTCATTTTGTAATGATATCTAATTTTTTCGTAAATACACGCAACCAAGCAACTTAAAATTCATTTTTGATGATGTCATTATGTTTTTCGTCCTTCTTTTCTTTCAAGGACACCTTCAGCTTTTGGTAAAATTACCCTGTGTGCAAAGTCACAAACAGACTCAAACCCACAACACTTACCAAATTGTATGGTTGTATACATATATAATATAGTTGCACTACAATACCGTTTAAATACGTAAGTACAGTTCACGAATATGTAAGGAGAGCAAAACTGGTTGGAGTAAGATAGAAATACAATTGAAATACGAACACTCAACGGTTTATTTTCTGATTCATCAGTTGTTGTTATCAGACTCAGCTTTCTATTATTTTGACTATTTGAATAAATGTATTTGATATTTTATATCTCTGTATTGCTTTCTATTTGCTGATAGAATAATGTATTCTAATTGTTCATATTGACAAGTAGTCTATCGGGATAAAATGTATACTTGTAAACGTAGACTCTATGCATCTCTATCTCTACTACATTCTCTTTCTTTGTTTATCGCTTTTTATAACGAAAAGTTTACTTCGTTTATATTCGTAAAACTGCATATAAACAGACTGTGTTCCAAGAAGAATACTGTCCTATGCCTAGAGTCGCTTTCCTATCAATAATGTATTCAACAAAGAAAACGTAATTGTCTGTTTCCCGTCAATGGAGGCCGTTCACATCCGGTCTTTCATTATCAAATGAATTGAGTGCTGTTCAAAACCTTTCTGACGTTTTTTTTTTAAATTTTTGTGCAATACTTTGGAGAATTTTATCAGTACTAATCCGTTAAACACGTATTTTCCTGTTTTTTATTTACATTATTTTCTTAATTATGTGTTGTGACCTTTATTTAAATATAAGTTAATATCTAACTATGGCAAGTGTCAAGTGCTTACCTTTGTTCAACTCCATCAAATCACCCAAAAATGGATACTTGTAAAATGATCACATTTAATATTCAAAAATGGCAGTAAAAATCTCCTTCCACAAGCGTATCAAACTTATTGAAATCAATATATGCTTCTAAAATAACATTCCGTCAGTGAATTTGTGTTTAGCCATGTGTATTACTTACGAACGGACAAAGCTTCTTTTGAATATACTTGCAGCCTCAAATGTAGCATCAGTTCATTCGACCTGTGCATATATGTTCATAAAGTACGGTGGCATGCCGCTTTCTCTAAGATAAATAGTTCAAAATATTAAGCCTAGCGTAAAATAAATAGAAAACATTTGGAGAACATAAGGTGCTGTTTTTAATAATATTTTTTCATGTCAATATTAGCATACAATTCAATTGTATGAAAATCTACGTGCGGTTATCGATAAAATAACCTAATGGTGGTTGTCATGCTGTAAAACCTATCAATTCATCACCATAAACCCCATGCTATATGTGACTTGTGACAGACAAATATACAAGCGCATAACTTTGTAGATATTTTATGTATATTAAAAAGATGCTAACATATGCTCGATAAAGCAAATAGTTCAAACTTATGTGACAGACTAAATGAATAGTAACATACAATTAAACTGAAGCAATTTTCTAACTATATAAAAGCCAGGTACGGCCAACGATGGAGTACTGTTGCCACATGGGCAGCAGCTGCTAGAGGCAGCGTTTCCTTCCTTGACAGAGTTCAAAATAGACTTCGTAGCTTAGTGGGGGTGCCCTTTTCTCTTCCCTGAAACCTCTTTCCCACAGAAGAGACGTTGCGAGCTTGTCTCTGCTTCATCGTTATTTTCATGGCAAGTGCTCACCTGAGCTGCAATTTATGGTCCCCTCCTCGCCAAATTTTCATGAAAAACACTCGTCTGAGCGAAACCACTATCAATAATTTCCCACAATGTAGATTGCATGAACAAAGATTCTTTCTTAGAATGGCATGCCTGTGGAACTCTCTTCCGTTTGCCTTCTTTTCAGCTGACTACAATCTGATTGTCTTCAAGTCCAACGTGAACAAGTTCTTGATGAATCGTCCCCTAAGTAATCCAATTTAAAAAATTCCCACTACTTATGTTTACTACGCTATAATAACATTGACTAATGTATACCCATTAACCCTTATCCTCAAGTGGCCTCTGGACCTTGGTAAGTAGAGATTCCAGTGCAAATAAAAAAATTGTATTTCAAAACCGCTGCCATACTGTAAGATTTAAAAATAACGACGATATAAACCTTATATAAAACGAGTAAAGTGTAATTCAGTTGTGACAGACAATTGATTAGACATATTCTGTTGATATTATTAAACGTATCTTAAATAAAATGCGACTTGATATACAAATTGATGCAGATATTTCAAATATGTGCGACAGACGGACGCATTGTTTAATAGGAATTAAAATGCGCCCATTAAATGTAATTCTAAGTAAATAAATATAACAGTTCCAATTATTTTTAGAAAAAAGTTAGAGCACATTTATAGTTTCCATTGATATGTTACAATACTTGCGAGATCAAGTTAGGAAAAGCTATTTTAATATAGAATTAGATGAATTAAAGAATCGTTGTAAAAAAGAAAATAACAGAAAATTTTCTGAACTTCTATATAAAAAGTTGAACATAATTTGATATATATATATATATATATATATATATATATATATATATACTATACTATACTATACTCGTGACTCGTTGGGTCAATATGTTATATTAGCTATGGAATCTATGTATTCACTTGTGACGTAAAAATAGGTTTTAATAACATTACATAAACATTTCTATGAAAGTATATTAAGATGAAAATCACGGACGGATCACTTATAGATGAAAAAAGAAATCCTCCCTATTCGTGTAAAGTTACCTATTTTTCAGAATAATCGCTCAAAAACCGAAAATTAATCATGATTTTCCTACGAATCGAACGCTGACAAAAGTCATTTAGTAGCAAAAACGCAAATGAACCTACCGATGAGAAATATAAGAATGAAAAACCCATATTGGAATCCTTCAACCAAGTTATAGAAACTTAAAATCTAAAAAAAAATAATTAATAAAACCTGAAGCAACAAAATAAAACCTAAATAAATAAAATAAAATAAAATGAATATTGAAACAGATTAGTAAATGTGTCAACAAATTCACCGTTCTCACACAACTATTTTGTATCTAGAAATGTAAACAAAAAATAAAAAAGAAGGAAAGAAGGAAAAAGGACGGATAGAGAGTAGTAGTAGTAGTAGTAGTAGTAGTAGTCTTGGATTTACTACACTTGTTCTTATGTTTGTCAACGGGTTAAAGTTGTTTAGTTGTAAGAAAATAGCGACAGTATAATTATAATGAAGAATAGTTGAAAAACACCCCTACTCTTCCCATGTTAAATAATAATTTCGAAGCAATAACGTTAATATTTCAGTGCGCAGGTCAAAATCTACAAAAGTAGCGATTTGTGTTTATTTGTTTACGCCAATGTTTATGCGTGCATGCGCAATCGAATGTCGTAAACCGGAAAGTGGGTTACATCACTCGTTACAAGGTCATTTGGGCATATATATGTATATATATATATATATATATATATATATATATATATATATATTATTGATAATGTAAACGCCAGTGCAATATAAAAGTTAATTGACTAGATAGATTTAGAACAATGAGGCATAAAGAGTCACAGGTAGATCTAATTAAATACATAGAGACTAGTCACACTACTTACAGTGCTGGCAAAAAGAAAGCCCGCAGTATTTTTTAACTGCAAATTAAGGCTAAATTAAATGTAACTGTTTAAACAACCTATACCTCATTTGATTCGTCTTTTGCTCGTCTATAATTTTTCCTGTTTATATTTGAATTTTAATTGAAATATTCTAGTGTTCACGTAAATGATAAAAAATAACTTCAAATTGAGGAGGCTAAAAGAAAACCCTCAGCTACAAATTTCCTTAAATTCAATGTTACTGAACCAGTGCCAATGAAAAGGTGACGTGAAAAAAGTGCTGCATGCTTATTATCAAATTAATATGTCTTCATAATATTATCCAAACTGAAAATCCAAACCGTGGTTACCACGCAATTTTGCAGAAGAGTCAGATTTTCAGATCACATTTTAAATGAAAAGACAAAATCCTGGATCGAATCAAACGTTCCGTTTCCAAGGACAGCAGCATTTTGTTTGATAGATATTAATTATTGCAGGCTATAACGTTTTGTTAGGCCTATCTCTATTTTTTACCATTCTAAGTATAACTTATAGTAATATCAGGATTAAATATTAATAATGCAAAATTCTGGTGTAGGATGATTTTCGAATACAATATACAAATAATATAATTATACTTACAATATTGTAATGACTTTGTGACTGCTGTTTGGAACTTCTAACGGCGTGGGGTGAATGAACATAAACTTTATAAAATTTATTGTTTTTTTAGTAAATTCAAATTTTATTGAAATTTGTTTGAAAATATTGAGCAAGAAAACTTCTATTTATGTTTGAATTATTGCTTTTGTGTTAGCCTTTCATTGGTTGATTTCAGGTTCGTGGCGGTTTTTGGATTACAAATGTCAACTTTTAAAAAATGTATATATTGTGATATTCGTTTTCAGCATACCTGCTGACAACGAATATCTTAGCTAAATTTGTGGTTGATACAGCGTTTACCAGATATAAAAACATATAATGTCTAAGGTAAAAGCTAATGCAATCCCTGGCAGCTATTTTGTTTTAACGACCGAGTTAATGCGGATACGTGTAATTGAAGCAGATGACAAGACAAGTTTTTTTCACTCCCAATGGAAAAAAATGGGGTGTTTATTGCGAAAGCTGTCCTTAACAAGGGGATGTTGGAGTGTTAATTATGAAAGTTATTCTTAACATTGTGAATGTGTATGTGCTCAATCGGAAAACCGTTACGCATGCGTATTACTAATTCCTCGATTCTGAAAAAAATGGCTGCCAGGGATTACATTAACTTTCACGTTGGATAACAAATATTTTCATATCTGCTAAACTACTTATCAACTCATATTTAAGTGTAATATTCGTTATCAGCATACCCGAAACTTTATAAAAGTCAACATTTCGAATGTGAACGGTGCGTTGTAGTTAATGTTAAAAAAATACCAGAATATTTGTATTGTTGTCAGACACAAATTATTTGGAAAGTGTCAGTTTTCTCAAAATTTACTGATTTTTTTAAATTTATTATTTACGTTAATGTCTATATTGTATCAAATGAAACCTCTATTTTGTGCTGTCGTAATTTCCTTAAAAATATTTAAATTTAATAAATGTGCAATGGAAAATTTTCTAAAAAGCACAGCAAAAGCATTCGAAAACTGTAGAATTATGGTTTGAAATTAATATTTGTTAATCTAATCGATGAATAAATGATTTTAAAAAAAACATATATAGAAATGTCTTCATAAAAAACTGAAAGGCGGAATTATTATATTATGACAATAGTCATTTGCAATTGACTTCTAGCTGGCAATGGCATTTGGTCTTCACCAGAATTTCACTGTCAATACGTTTTATCAACGTTCCGGATTTATTGATTTATTTTAGAAACGTGTTTCAAAATTATACTTTTTAGGGGCTATTATAGTTATTTGTTTATTTAAATATAATTATTAACATGCTTAATGTCGTCTGCCATTTTCTTTATTTCATTTTTTCACAGCTTTTTTTTATTCTTAAAATGTTTTAGCAATTTTTGGTTTGTTCCAAAAATTGCAATCGGAAAAACCCGTGTCTATATAAAAACCCTGTCATGCATAAGCACCATTTGATGTTCACAGATATTAACTTACTCGATCCATTTACATGTTTTTTAAATATAATATTTATTATTTCTGTAAAAATGTGTCTGTAAATAAACAGATTTTTAAATAAAAAAAGATCCTTGTTGACAGATCGTATTTTAAGTATGTCCTTGTAACCAAAATTAATATTATTTATATATTGTAATGTCAACAGTAGTAATATAGGCAAATATTACGCCAATTAATTGAGTAAAAGTTATTCATATTTGAAAGTAATTTTTACGAAAAATTGAGAAAAAATGCATTTTTAGTAGAGGTTTTAACATTGATGGTAAAATTTCATGCACAAGGGACATAACCCATAGACTAAAATGTTACTTGCCTTTCTACGAGGGCAGAGTTAGACACAATTTCGGAAAATCCAGCTTCTCACAAAGGGACACTTTTGATAGAAAGAAAAATTTAAATTGCCTCAGTCTAGAAGGATTTCTCTTCCACTACTTGATGGCAGAAAATGTTACTTGTAGTATCAGAACAGATACTACACTTTCTTCCTAGTCAAAATGGAAAATGATGTCCAATCTTGAATGATGGTCAACATTTTAGGATCTAGTGATAAACATTTTTTACTAAAAAAAAAAAAAATAGCTGTTTTTTATACTTGTGGAAAATTTCGTAACATTTAGACATTTACTACTATTTTCGACAAACTTCAGTTAGTAATGTTATTTTTGGTTATAAGGACAATAAAAAAAATACTAGATTTGTAGATTCTATCTAAAATTATGCAAATAAACAATTGGTTCTTGTTAAGATAGAATAAATCAATATTTTAAATATGTCGTTTAAAGCGAAAACAATATTACGTACTCATTAGTCATGTCGAAAATAGTAATATATCTAAGCATTCCGAAAATCCATTGAGTAGAACAACTGCAATCGTTTGTTTTTAGTAAAAGTCTATTGCACGCCATAAACAAATAAGCTACAATATTCGTGCAAACTCTTTACTGTCTAATTTATAACATCTAAGAAAATGCAATTTTACTAAATTTTCCGTAGAAATGACTTTTGTTTTTGTTTTTGTTTTTTTTAAATTTTCACCCCAAACAAGGCACATTGCCACTTTGGTGTTGGGGGATACTATCAGGGAAATAAGCATCAGAGGTACTGTGTAGGAAGTTGGGCAGCAAGATGTCGGTTCATGATGCACTTGAACTTTTGCTTGTCAGTACAGTGAGGAAAGCAGGGATCCGGAAGGGAATTCCAAAGTCTAGCTGTTCTGGGGAAGAAACTACTGGAGTAAAAGGCTCTCTTGCATATAGGTATCTCTACTGTGAAGGGGTGGGATTTACCTGCTTGTCGGGTTTGTCGGGGGTATTTACGTCGAGGGGGCACAAGTGCTTGCAGTTCGTCAGAGAATTCACCGTTAAAGTACTTGTAGAACAGGCAGAGGGATGCAACATTTCGTCGATGGGACAGAGGCTGAAGTTTAGATGACAATTCAGGACCTATCAGATTGGCGACTCTCTTTTGAACCTTGTCTATAAGCGAGAGACTAGTGGCATATGCACCAGCCAACATATGACAACAATACTCCATACCTGGGCAAATGGTGGCCTTATAGAGGGATAGGATACTTTCAGGTGTTAATAGCTTTCTAGCACGGTAGACAGAACCCACCTTATTCGCAGCGGTCCTGACAATGTTCTCAATGTAATTGTTCCAAATCATGTTTCCTGTGAACGTTAGGCAGGGGAGTTTAAAATATGTACTTTCAGATAAAGAATTATTGGCCAATGTAATTTCTTGTAATTATTGAAGGAAAAAAGTTTAGCCTTGGGTGTATTGAAGGTGACCACCCATTTTTGTCCCCATCCACTACGGATCGGAGGTCTTCCTCTAGTGTTTCTGCCATTCCTTTAGATATGTTTTCATTTGTTTTCCTTTTGTGTCTGTTATAGAGCGTGGTGTCATCAGCATACATACCCATTTCACGGACAACTTTGTCAGAGAGGTCATTTATGAATATTAGGAATAACAGAGGTCCAAGGATAGACCCCTGAGGCACTCCTGCATTTATGTCATATTGTTTAGATGTACGACCGTCAAGGAAAACCTGGAAATTTTTCTTATCTAAAAAGGATTTTATTATGTTATGTATTCTTGCAGTGACTCTTGAGAAAACGCTCATGCCATACCCTGTCAAAAGCCTTAGATATATCTAGAGCTACCGCTCTACCCTCCCCCGCTTTTAACTATAAATAACTTTCTACTCTTTAGATCTTCTTAATTTTTGGATATAGTATTATTTTTGACAAAACTTTATTATGAAATAATATTTTTGCTTAAAACGACATATTTTACAAGTCAATTTGTCGACTGTATCCTAACAGTCATCAAAAATGCATACAACTAAACAAACAAATTTATTTGAAAAATAAATCAGTTAACGGAACTTTCTTCTTTACAAGGTTCTTTCTTGTAATTCATGTTTTTGTTATGTTAAATGTTTTGTGTTTATTTTTAATGTTTTGTGTTGGTTTTAGTGTCCAAAATTCTCGTATAAAAATGAATAGATATTTTAGTAAAATAGTTATCGCCCTCAGGCCAGTAATGGGGTATCTAAAAGCCCCCCCATAATAATCAGTTTAAAAAATTATTTTTCTTTGTTTTGTTTTAAAATAAAATAGACAACTAAGCAAGACAATTCTTAATCAGCGAGTAGTCGATTTGTATTCCGAGAGTGCATAAAGGAATGCATTTGTTTAATTTTACATGAAACTTGAAAGCTTAAAATAACGTGTATAAGCATAAACGTTAGCACATACATAAAAATTGTAACCAAATATATTATCTGTAAATTTTACGGGTCTGTGGTGATTAGTCTTATAAAAAGTAACGTCTGAACAGAAAGCCAAAATTGTCATATTGTTTAAATTTTCTGTTGGTTAACGAGATTGCTTTTATCCAATGAGAATGTTGCACGCGTTTCCTCATCCAATGAGAATGTCGCTAGCGTTTAAATTAGTGGCGACATTAGTTTTGTTTTTCACTTGAGCATTGAATATTGGAATATTTTATTTTCAATCAAACGGATGGTCGGAATGATAACGGTCAAAGCGATGAGCGTAATAATATATATATATATATATATATATATATATATATATATATAGAATAATAAAATAGAATAGAATAGAAAGAGTAGATAATAATAATAATAATAATGATAATAATAATAATAATAATAATAATAATAATAATAATAATAATAATAATAATAATGATAATAATAATAATAATAATAATAATAATAATAATAATAATAGAATATTAAGAGGGTTAATGTAGCACCATCAATCAAATATAGCACTGCGATCAATCCCCAAAATAACTTCCACAAAGACAGATTATAGAACGGATAACAATGATGAAACCGTCTGAAATCTTGAGACCAATGGCATTTCTAAGCTGGTTTTCGGCAGAGTAGCCGAGAATTGAAATTTTAAGTATGCTTGCTGTCCGAGATTTCAGAGACCACCACAGTAAGTGATGGCATGTGTGAGAACTCCGACTGAATGAATGAATAAGAAAAATAATACATAGATAAATAAACAGGGTTCCCATAAAAAACGCAATTGTACGGGGAAAAGTGGCAGAAGAATAGGAAGATCGTAAAAGAATATGATCTAAACATCAATTAGATTTGAGGTAGAACCTAACAATAATGCATCGATATTAATAATAGTGCTGTAACTCTGTTTCAATAAATAAAATCGTCAGTTATCATAGAGAAATGTTTACCAATAGCTGGTGCAATACCACAATATGAGTTACCTATGTAGTTAAATTGAAAGCACGCTACTAGAAATCGTGCCAACCTGCTGTCACTCAGATCTATGTGAAATTTATCATTTTCTATTCGCTAATGATAAGAGAATTAGAAAGGAATAACTCGGGAGAACAAAAAAACTTCTGGAAAGTAAATTATGTAGCAGAAACCCAATAAAAAGTTATAAATACATGGGCAGTATCAAGAGTAAGATACTCTATACCGTTTCTAGGGTGGACTAAAGAAGAACTGAGGCAGCTCGATCAGAAGACCAGAAAATTATTGACCATGCATGACGCACTGCATCCGAAGGACGATGTTGACCTACTCTACCTGAAAAGGAACGACGGAGTGAGGAAACTGGTTTGTATAGAAGATTGTGTGAATGAAAGCAAAAAAGAACTAGAAAAATATATAATACTAATCACTGAAAGTATATAATTATGGCAGCGAAAGACACAGAAAAAACAATAAAACAGAAAACAGAGACAAATAATAAAACAAGAAAAGAAAAATGGAAAAGAAACAACTACACAGAAGATTTGCAAGGATAACAAAAGACGAGTATAGAGAAAACACCTGGATATATATATGAAAGGGACACATAAACCGAGAAACTTAATCCCTAATAACTGCAGCACAAGATACCTCGATAGGAACAAACCACACCAATGCAAAGATGGACAAAACACAAGCAAATAGCAAATGGAGACTCCGTGGACAAACAGACGAAACAATAAACCATATAGTAAGTGAATGTAGTAAACTAGCTCAAAAGAAATATAAAAACAGGCACGAGAAAGTAGAAACGGCAGTACACTAGAAATTGTGCGAAAACTGCACCTCGACCGCACGGAAAATGGTATAAGCTTAAGCCAGCAACAGTAATTGAAAACGAGAATCACAAAATCCTATGGGACATGGACATACAAACGGATAAACCATCCAAGCAAGAAGACCGGATGTCGTAATAATTAAAGTATTGCCAAATCGTAGACTTTGCTGGTCCAGCTGACTATACGATAAATATAAAAAAAAAGTTGAAACGGAGTAAATACACCGAGCTGGCCAGAGAGCTGGAAGGGATATGGACGATAAAGAACCAAGATATTACCTATAATATTAGGAGTACTAAGGACAATTCCGAAAAACTTTGAAAAAAGAATGGGAGAAATTGGAATCAGAGGATTTGCAGGAAAGATACAACGAATAACACTAATGGAAACAACTGAAATGTTGAATGCAAAGACTAATACACTTAAGCCACATGAGCGGACTACATGAGCTACTTCAGAGACAAAACATGAAGAAGCGTCACATAGAACAAAAAACATTGAAGATGCATATCCATAAGTTCTCTATCCCGTCCCCCATCCCCGTCGCATTATCCAATCACCGCCCCCAAAAGAATAATACCAAATAGTCGAGAAGGATTAAGGAGAATTGAAAGACTGAGGAAAGAGCACTGACCGGACATCTGCTGGACAAGTGTGAAGAGAACTAGGGCATCGAAGAGGCTCATTGCCACTCAAATACCAGTGGAAACCTATAACCGCTGCTAGCGAGAAATCAATGGTAAGAGGCTGTTGCGATAATGCAAATTTATTTGCAAATGATATCAAGAGGCGCAGAGTACTGGAAACCTGGGGAGACTTGTTGTCACCCAGCTTCCAGGGAACAACACAAGTTGTTTTCAAGGAGAGATCCTTTATGACCTGTGTGAAAGCTCCTTGTGAACCAA
Source organism: Euprymna scolopes (assembly GCF_053919585.1). NCBI lineage: Eukaryota > Metazoa > Mollusca > Cephalopoda > Sepiida > Sepiolidae > Euprymna > Euprymna scolopes. The sequence goes on along the minus strand of NC_136494.1, from coordinate 133,818,157 downwards.
TAATACTTGAAATCCTTTTGAGGTCTCGAAATTACCTTAATAATTTATCTGTTATTCCACATGTTATCAGCATCAGCATCATTGTATGTTCCATTATCCTGCCAGCAGTTCTATGTCAACTTTTGTGTTTAAACATGTTTCGTAGAATCTCTAAAATACATTTTAATAAGAAAATGTATTTATTTCGTTACTTAAATAACCATGCTAGTTATCAGGGAGTATGTTTTTAGTAGGTTCCATATAGGATTCAAGTGCTTTCTCTGATATACAAATATGAAATTTATGCAAATACGTTTACTTCGTAAATAGAATTGTGTCGCGCGTAATCTAAGCCAATATGAAAACATTGCAACTTTTAGTTATCTGGATTGCAATATGATTTATATATAAGATTGTTGGTATAAGCAGTCAGATAGCAAATCTCAAAATGAAACTTTTACTATATCTTCCCACATATCGGAATAATTAAACCGCTAACAAGCTTGCCGTCATTGATTTCTTAAGTCTATAATCGAACAAATCTAAATATCTTTTGTTGAAAACTGTACTTCATTAATTTTCATCTTTGTTTTTGACTGACATTTAATAGATACTATTTGATATTTCACATGAAGGACTTTCTGCAGTTTTTTTTTAATTCCCCCATTTATAAAGGCCCGGGATCCACTCGAGCATAAGGGTTTATGAGTGTACAGTAATCAATGAGAAAATATCGTAATAATCGGTAGTAGTAGAAATCTGCAAAATTCGATTACTTAAGGCGACAGTTCATCAAGGATTTGTTCACGTTGGTCTTGAAGACGATCATGTTGTAGTCAGTTGAAAAGCAGGAAACGGAACAGAGATCCACAGGCATGTAGTTCTAAGAAAGAAGCTTTGTTCATGGAATCTACGTTTAACCAGAGATAAAAGTGGGGGAAATTATTGATATTGGTTTCAGCTAGACGAGTGTTTTCGCGAAGGTCAGGTCAGGAAGAACCATAGAGAAAAGCTCAAGATGAGGTCTTTTAGGCAGTTTCTGCCCAGATGTGGCAACAATACTCCATTCTTGCACGTAGATGGCTTTTATACAGGTAGAGCATTGCATCAGCACTGAGATATCTACCGGAGTGGTAGAACAATCTCCTCACATCTCTAGAAGCCTTGACAATAGACTTAATGTACGTGTTCAATATCAGATCAGGAGTAAGTGTCAAACCAAGGAGATTGTCAAACTATGGAGTCTCCTCAAAATGAGAGCCATTCATTTAAATTGGTGCCCGACTGAGAGCTGTGCGTTAATCATGTAAGGATAGAAGCTTCATTTTAGATGCATTCGAATTAACCAGCTACCTTTTTCCCCAATTGCAATCCGGAAGCCCAAGTTGAGCAATTTAGGGTTTTCTCTGGATATGTCTCCCTCACATGGAAAGCCATTTCTAATGTAGGTACATATTCCATGTCTATGGCGGTCTCCAGGATCAGATTCGGATGTTAAATTCGAATATCCTTTGATTACGAACTCATCTAGAGAAATAATCGGTCCAATGCTAGATTCACTTTGGGGAAATAGGTCTGGTTTGCTCTCATTTAATTGGATTTCAACCACCGGAAGGTTAGAACGTAGACCCCTTATGTTGGAGAAGGAGACATGTTAGTGGGGGTATGTAGTATCCTCGCATACCCCCCAGAAAAACATGCATCAACACAATTTAATATATTGTTTTTTTAATTAAATGTGATGTTTCTTGTATAATTCCTAAAAATATGTCTGCTAGATAAAACGTTTATACATATTATAAACGTAAAAGTCTCATTAATATGTGTAAGCAATGCATAGAAAAACCATTGCATAATATTTTGTAAAAGTATTCGTGTCATTTTATCATTTTATAAAATTGAAATGAATCAAATTTCTGGAATACGATATGCAGTTAGTTCAAAATCACGAGAGAAAACTTAATTAAAATATTGACACAGAAACATATTTCAAGCGTTCATGAGTTCAACTTTTACTATCCGTATGAAAAGATATTCGCAATAGCTTCGTCATTAGATCAACAAACGTAACCTACGTAGTGATAAGCAATATAGATTGTTGGCGGGTAGGGAGTAATGCTGCATAAGATCAGTAAATTTCCTGACGAAATGCGTGTTTCTAGGGAATTGTCTCACAAAATCTTACCGATTTTTTATATACGCGATTACAAAAAACTTGCTTCGCAATCATGCTTACTGTGGAATTAATCATAATGTTTTCTGAGCAATATTTTTTCCTTTAACAGATTTATAAAGTATTTGTATAGAACCAAAATTCTGAAGCACTTTGTATAAACATTAGCTTGCATAAGGAATTACTGGTTGTTTTAAATGCGTTTGTTCAATCTATATAATTGTTAACATTTACTAGTTTCGATAGTACAAGATATATACACACTGACAACGAGTGAAAAACAATAGAATTGACATAAAAACATTGTTTTTATTTCATACCGATTAATTAGCTTTTGATTATAAATTATTACTGGTGTTTTGACGTTTCTGAAGAGTGAGTGAGGTTGGGAGTGTGGTGGTGTCGGGTTTGTAGCAGTGAAGAAATGAGACAGTCTCGCTCTCTCTGACCGACTGACTGCTTTCTTCTTGTGAGGATTTATTTATATAAACATCATTTTCCTAATTGAATGTTTAATATTTCATTTATCTATTAGTCCAGTCATTTGACTGATATCTACTCGTATATTTTCGCTCAAATTTTGCATTCTGTTAGACAATGATGGAAAGTCCAGAATACGTCACATGGAATCCATTTGCATGTGTGCAACTCATCGACTGTTTTATTTTCTTACCGGGTTGTCTGTTAACATCCTACACTATTCCCGGAGCAGCAATTTTTCTTATTTTCACTTATGATTTTCCAAATTGTATTCTGGTTTTCATTTCCAAATTATAGTTTATATCATATATCAGTATATATATAAAAAGACACGACTATTTACGGAAGCCATTAAAAGTGGCAAATATCTTGGTGATACCCTCACACCCTACCCCTAGCACATAATTACATGTTGAAGATGTGGATTTGTGCATTTTTAGTTTAAAAATAAAGGAAATGTTTCTTACTTTAATCCTAATACTTAGATTATGCGTTTGCTTTAGTCAAAGTGACTGATTTTCTCTTTTAGAAAAGGTGTAATGTTCATGAGAATATATGACTATTTTTTTCTTAAAACGGAAGACCTAGATATAATCTGATGCTAAGTGGGCGGAATAATTCTGCACCCATAAAATATTTGACTCGATATTTGATGCGATTGTTTATCAGAGACAAACATGTCTGAAGATAAAGTAATTCTGCTACATTGGAGAAGCTCACTCACATCACTGTTATTGGATAAGTATTAAATTTACTTCCTATCCTCAGGAATAAGGACGCTCATGCGTTTTCTAAAAATTAGATGTGGTTTGTTTTTATAAAAAAAAAATTTTTTTTAAATGTGATATTGCACTCATTTATCTAGGTTCCTCAATATAGGAAATTCACAAAACTAGTCTTTACTTTCCTTATCAATGTGTCTTATACCAGGAATGCAAATGCTTTGCTGCAACATGCAACATGGTTGTCTTTTTATCCAGTGTCGAAAAATACTTACAAATGATATCTTTATATGTAATCACACTTTGGTCATAAAATTTTTAGATTCTCCCAAAATGTTCTTCCCTAGACACAAGTGTGCTATACATTTTAAAAGCAAAAGACAAATCGTATGCATATTTAAAATCTATGCCAGTAATAAATTAAGCTACAATATATATATATATATATATATATATATATATATATATATATATATATATATAAAGTTATAACATGTATATGGCGATTAGGCTTCACTGCATTTCATCCACTCGTATTGAGCACTTTTGAAGTAAATACTTAAAGTTCACGCATAAATGTATGCTGTCGTCGATAAATTTCTGTTAGTAAATTAAGTATATATATATATATATATATATATATATATATTATGTATTTGCCTGTGTCTGCTTGTGTATGTGTTTGTGTATATGTGTAATTGCGTATCTATTGACTCCGAAATAGCTAGGACGATAATTTTATGTTCATACACATGCATTTTATGTGTATGGGACTGTTCTTATATAATTCTTTATCGGAATACCTCGGATAAGTATTAAGTATTGAGTGTTATAATGTTATATATTCGTTATCATCGAGGTTATCCTTGAGGGGTAACAAATTGAGCTTTCGTTACATTTGAATATGTTATATAGAGTTCTTCATTTAGGGGCACTTTTTACGTTTGGGTGTATACACTATATAACAGCAAAGATTCCGTGTGATTGTCTCTAATATAAATGGTTGTGTGTTTGATTATCATAAAGGGAATCGTGTGTATGACATGTAATTTCTGAACCTACCTCTGCTTTTTCACGCTGTTGAACCATCTGGAAATTTCTCATCCTGGAGGGAGACTTGATACCTGTTTGACGAAGATTTATCACTCCAAGATGATGAAATAGTTTTATAGTTTTTTATTTCACTTTCTCCAGAGGTCCTGCAGAAGTGGAAGTGAAATCGCTTGTGTGGGCTCTTCTTCACACACGTCAGCGTTAGTCTCCCCCCTCCCCAGTTAAGAGGGGGAGACCACGGAAAAACGTCCGTCTTCATCAAAACTCAAATCAAATCTCACAGATCTAGCCATCACGTCACACATACGTAATTTGGTCAGCTGACCTTTGGTTCTGGTAAACGTGTCTACCTCCACGTTTACTCACCTCTCTCTCTCTCTCTCTCTCTCTCTCTGTAACATTCCTTCCCCCCTTTTTATCAAAATGTATGGCGAAGGCATACATTTTCTACTTCCCACATTTACTAAGAATGGGATATATATGCTCACCCCACTGGCAAAGAAAACTGTCATACCTTTATTCAATATACTAAGTAAAATAATATCAATAAATAATACCATGTGGCGCTAATCCTTGCGCCCTCGAAGGTCAACAACTCCCTGTGACCCCATGGTCTCTTCATAACTTAAATCAGAATTTCAGGAGCATCCTTTACTCCCGTCGACACTACGCGTGATCGATAAATTCTCGGCAATCAACCGAATAATAAAATCGAGGTCCATCTGCCTCTTCAAAACGGACTATCATCGTCCTTGGCTTTACAGATCAGCTTTCTTCCCATAGGTAGCACACACAAAAAAATGTTTTCCATCCCAAGCCTTATCCTATTCATCATAAGCCTACTCTTATTACTAGTATTTTGTGGGAAACAAAAAACCTCTCAACATTCCATATGGTGGGTAGCCTTCTATTTTCCTAAGTACTTGCATACATATTTCATTCATCTTCTCTTGAGCGATTCGTAACATAATGGCCACGTCAGCCATTGCACCCCCTCTGTCCCTTACACCATGTCAGAGGGCATTTCATTTGCTCTCTGAAGTTGATTACAACTAGATCCGCTCACGCTGGACAGAATACATTCTGTTTACTGCTATGTCAGAAAAAACTTTTTTTTTCCAAAGTCGGTAAGCGCAACTTGCCTTGAAGACACATAGCTTCACGGAAAACATCGGATTTCCACACATGAAGTACTCAAACTTGCTCCATGTTGATTCTACTCGAAATCAATAGAAATCACGATAAAAAAAATAAAATTCGAATCATTTCTCGAGAATAATGAAATTAATAACTACCCATGTAATTCAACACCTCTCCAAAATTCTAACTTGCTTGCCACAGAAATTAAATTCCATTCACGCCCCACTTTTTTCTTTCATTTCTTCATATAGTTTATTTAACCCTATATTTATCCTTTTTTTCTCCCTTACTTATGTGGTCAAAACGTCACTCATGTCAAATAGAACATTTATTCTACTTTTCGAAAATTGAAATTAATACCGACTGAACCTTTGACTCTTCCGAAACTTATTTTTTTATTTTATTTATTACACTGCTTAAATCTTATCTCTTTCTCCTTTTCCCAATTTTATTATTACTATTATGATTATTAATTAATTAATTAACAACACGTTCTTTCTTTTATTAATCATTCTTTCAATAGACCCCAAATGCAAAGATTTCACCCCACCATTCTACGAAAAAAAATACATGTCAAAGAACAAGAAAATTCTGCCAATACCGTTTGACAACACATCAATTACATAAAAATAATAAATTAAAAAATACAAAAATATCCTTAAGCAATCACAAAGTCCCATCTCACTAACAACAAAATTCCAAATAACAAAACACAGATTCGTGGATACTCCTTTTGACCACGTCATGAAGTAGGTCGGCTGCATAGTGCATCATCTTTTACCATTCCACAGAATTCAAAATTAAAGAAAAATCACAGTCGTTTACAAAATTATACCTAGACATTTACAATTAAAATACAGTCGTTTCTAAAATAAAATAAAACGACTCACTTATAAAGTCTCAGACAAGTCGATGGAACTAAAATTGTCCATGTCAGAAAAAAAAAAATTCCTAAGAAATAAAATCGTACAATTAGTGAAAAAAAGGAAAAAAAAAATAACATTTCAGAAACTGTCCATTGTTTTTCATCAAAAGTACATATTGTTTTTCCTTAAAAGTTACGCTTAGTTCACAGTTTAAAAATGACACAAAATATTCATAACATATATTTGTGATTGACGTGTTTATCATTACAGTCATATGTTCTATGTCCTTTTTTTTCTTTTTGGTTTTCTCACTGGCTGCTGTTAAAAATTTTCAGAATAAGGCCATTCTTTGTTTTTCCCTTCTAATTTTGACATTAAGTTATATTTTTCTTCGTTCATAACGAGCTAATTCACAATACGATAAACATTTTTTAACTATTTTCTATATATAAAGTATTACATCTGTGTGTCTGTATGTCTTCCTTTTCTTTCTTCGTGAAAAGGTTGTACGTGTGTATTGCTTTTCTTTTTTTTCTTTTTTTTCTTAATTATTTTTCTAATTCGCCTAGTGTTTTAATGGACCCTACGTTGTGTGTGCGTTGATTTGTATTTTTTTTACTGTTCTTTCTTTTTCTTTTTTCCATACATTTTATTGTTTTTCTTGTCCTTTTTTTTCTTTTTTTTTTAGTCTATTTCTTTTTTCTTGACACTAAATCTCCATGCTTCCACGTTGTATTTTCTTAAACACAGGTTCGATTATCGCATCGGTGATGCAACTGGTCGACGAGCACCAAATTGAATATGTTATATATTCGTTATCATCGAGGTTATCCTTGAGGGGTAACAAATTGAGCTTCCGTTACATTTGAATATGTTATATAGAGTTCTTCATTTAGGGGCACTTTTTACGTTTGGGTGTATACACTATATAACATCAAAGATTCCGTGTGATTTTCTCTAATATAAATGGTTGTGTGTTTGATTATCATAAAGGGAATCGTGTGTGTGACATGTAATTTCTGAACCTACCTCTGCTTTTTCTCGCTGTTGAACCATCTGGAAATTTCTCATCCTGGAGGGAGACTTGATACCTGTTTGACGAAGATTTATCACTCCAAGATGATGAAATGGTTTTATAGTTTTTTATTTCACTTTCCCCAGAGGTCCTGCAGAAGTGGAAGTGAAATCGCTTGTGTGGGCTCTTCTTCACACACGTCAGCGTTAGTCTCCCCCCTCCCCAGTTAAGAGGGGGAGACCACGGAAAAACGTCCGTCTTCTTCAAAGCTCAAATCAAATCTCACAGATCTAGCCAACCACGTCACACATACTTAATTTGGTCAGCTGACCTTTGGTTCTGGTAAACGTGTCTACTTCCACGTTTACTCACCTCTCTCTTTCTCTCTCTCTCTCTCTCTCTGTAACAATAGCGCCCAAAAGAGAAATAATTCTAATAAAGGAAGTAAGCGTTATAGAGCCTTAAAAAGACTGAAGAGTTCCAGAAGGAATGAAGGACAATATGGCCGCTTCGCTTGACATTAAATACTGTTCTGTAAATAATTTAATTTTATGCCGTGAATGGATTGTGTTAAAAATACAATGAGCCTGTGCACTTGTTCTGTGCATATTCAATGATCTTTACATCGTTTTCTCCGAACAAAACAACGAGGATGAGATTGTATTAAATACCAGATTGAAAAAACAAAAAAATACACATTGCAGCTGCAGAGGATGTTGCAATGCTGCGATTAATTCTGGGCCTTGTAAGACAGTTTGCTTCCTTCTTACGCGAATTACACCAGTTATGAGAACCTCTGAATAATCTTTTACAAAATGATACTACATCGGACTGGTCAAGCAAATGCAAATGAATCATTTCAGAAAAAAGTTCTGATGTATTACAATCTTATTAGATATTAATGTTCTGATGAATGCTCCTGACTATGGAGTCGGGTCAGTAATATTTTATGTTTTTACTGACCGAAGTTAAAAAGCCATTGCACGGGCATCAAAGTAGTTGGTGCCTAATAAACGAAACTATACCGAAATTGAGAAAGAAGCTCAAGAGTGAACTAAATTTCACAAAATGCTATATGGCCGGCATTTTATACTGATCAACAACATTAATAATAATAACATTAATAATAATAATAACAGTAATAATAACATTAATAATAATAACATTAATAATAATATAACTACTACTATTACTACTACTACTACTACTACTACTACTACTACTAATAATAATAATAATAATCAAACGGGGATCTTTTTTCCTATTTTTCCAACCGATTCGTTGTTTTCGCGGAGTGATTTGAGGTGGTAGACAATCTCCCCCTGAGTTCAACACTCCGAACCTTGAACGCGAAACTGATGTTCTCTGCTCTGCGACCTCATGTGTGAAGGAGTGGTCTATGCCGGATGGGACATGTATTTTCCATCCAACCAACCCTTGCTCCCCACGTCACACTCTTGTTCACTCTGATTGGATAATCAGCCATGTCCCCTCATAGATCCCAATCAGGTAACATTTAACAGAACAAAAGATTCACGTCGACGATTTTCGCACGCATCTAACGACTTAGGTTGACCATCCAAATAATCACTTTTACGAGAATATTATTTCATTGATTTTCTTTTTTTCCGTAAAACAGAAAATGTATTTCACATTGGCGACCACGCCAGCCCTCTTTTTTTTTACTTACAGGGATACCTTCTATCCTCCGGGATCTCCCATTAAAATAAAAAAGGCTCTTATTCAACTCTCACTTGCCCCATTTTGAGATAATTTAAAACCATAACTCAAATGCAGTTTTCTTTAGCCCCTCTCTCTGGGGTAATCTCTTACCATCGTAGCTTGTTGGATCACAGAACATCGTTCTGTAAGTTTTTTTTTGCCACGAATAAATTGTGTTTATAACTATAATGAGCTTGTCTACTTGTTCTATGCATATCAAATGACATCTCATTCTCTTAACACAACATTGATAATCAACAAAAATTTCAGTTCAAGAAGTAACAGCTCGATTTTCACTAATTGTAACATTTTATACAGTCTAATATTGCAAATACATTGGAGGAGTTAAATCACAGCACAAAACGACGGATAGGAATATAACATAAACTGTAAGTTATTTAATAAGACAGGTATGCGTTCAAAATGAATCTTTCAATTTGGAGCACAATTGAACCATAATATTTGCCTTTTACATTTTAACTATTTATTCATTTTATAAGAATAATTATATATAATCAACTGTATGTTATCTACAGTACAATGTAGACTACAATGTACTGTTGAATAAGTATATACAGCAAAGCATGTACATCATCTATAATTTACACAGCGGTGGGGCCAGTATTAGAGAAGGAAATTAATCGATTTGATTGAAAACTAGAAGTTTTTTCACCAATTCCGATGACAATAAAAGCATTGTCAGTGTGGAACATTCCTAGGCCATCATTTAATCCTAGGCAACGCCTGGTTTCCTCCATAGTATGTATGTATATATATATATATATATATATATACAGTTGTGCCCGATATTATTCATACCCCCCTTGAAAATTGAGTTTATTAGGTGTAACTTTTGTAAGAATTTATTGTTTACGTCCATATTGATACATATTCTTAATAAACCTCTTCTGATCATTTTCGTCATTTTAAAATCTCGGGATACTTGTAATAAAAGAAATATACAGCTATTTATAAAATCTGCAATGTTCAAAAATAATCATACCCCCTTATTTTTTCAGTATTAATCGAGTTTCTGACTGTTTGTTTTCTGTTTGATTCTTATTTTGAATGCTTTTATACAACCTTTGATTAATTTCATTTCGTTTTTTGCATTTTTCAGAAATTAAAATGATATCAACTGAAAACCAATAAAAGAATAAAAATTATTAGAATGGGGAAGAAAAAAGAGCTTAGTAATGATCTTAGGACTAAAATTGTGAATTCACATAAGGATGGTTTAGGTTACAAGTCAATTTTCAAGAAATTTGAGGTCCCTACAGCAACAGTACAGAGCATCATCAAAAAATTCCAGAGCCACCACACAACAAACAACTTGATTGGTGGAGGAAGAAAAAGGAAACTGTCTGCTAGAGCCACCAGGAATATTGTAAGAAGTGTTAATGCAAATCCAACCACCACTAATAAGGACATTTTAGAAAATCTGGAGTCTTCTGGCATAAAAATATCAAGGCAAACATTGCAAAGGACTCTGCATGAAAATGGTCTGAAAGGAAGAAGACCAAGAAGGACTCCATTGCACACCGGAAAACACCTTGCAGCACGTCTAAAGTTTGCTAGGACCCATGTGAATTCTCCAGAGTCCGTTTTCTCAAGTATTTTGTGGACTGACGAAACAAAAATTGAATTGTTTGGCCATATGGATGCGTCTTACGTTTGAAGGAAGAAAGGAGAAGCTTACAACCCAAAGAACACCATACCCACGGTGAAACATGGTGGTGGTAGCCTAATGTTTTGGGGCTCCTTTTCGGCTAGTGGTCCAGGTAGTTTGGTCAAGATAGATGGAACCATGAAGAAGGAGCAATATTTGGAGATACTCAAGAAAAACATTAGACAGGATGCGGAGAAGCTCCATTTAGGACCAAACTGGGTCCTTCAACAGGATAATGATCCAAAACATACTGCCAAAATAGTCAAGAAATGGTTTGAGGATAATCAAATTAATGTTTTGAAATGGCCTAGCCAGAGTCCCGACCTGAACCCTATCGAAAACCTCTGGCACATATTGAAAACTGAGGTTAAAAAGCGGAAACCTAGAAATTTGAGGGATTTGGAGAACTACTGCATTGAAGAATGGTCAAAAATCAGTGTTGATGCTTGTAAAAATCTTGTTGATAAATATCCCAAACGGTTACAGGCAGTTATTAAGAATAAAGGGCATGCTATTGACTATTAGTAAGAGAGGTATGAATAATTTTGAACTAGTGCCATTATTGTTTTTCTTTGTATAATGTTTCAAACTTGCATAATTTATTTATTTGTTGAGTTTAAATTAAATGCTTATGCTTGATTTATTGTTTGAAATCCCTTTAATATTGTCTACCTTCTGGTTTGAGCAATATTCTTATAGAAATCTCAAAGATCCGAGGGGTATGAATAATATCGGGCACAAGTGTATATATATATATATGTAGCATACTACTTACTATATATATATATATATATATATATATATATATATATATATATATATATATATGAATCAGAATAATGGAAATACTATTCCGACGAAAAAGAGAAATAAAAAGGAACAAACAAAGTTATATGTTCATCAATGTTTTGAGACTTCCTCGAAATAAAGACGAAACATTAATGAACACATAACTCGATTTGTTTATATATATATATATATATATATATATATGTGTGTGTGTGTGTGTGTGTGTGTGTGTGTTTGTGTGTGTGTGTGCGTATGTGTGTATTCAGTGATGTTGGAATTATATTGTTTTTAACTGTGAAATGTAAATTTTATTCTGCACGTTATCAGAGAAAACGCGAATATTTGATTACTTTTATTTCATCAACAATACACGAAGGATATTTATTCTTATTAATTTAGTTTAAAGACAATTATCTTTACTTATTATGTACAAAACTTAAAATTACGTTGCGAAATCGAGAATAATAAATAGTATGAGACATATCTAATTGCATATGGTATGTTTTATAGGCATATATAGACGACACTAACAATACGAGGGCGTGCAATAAGTAATGCCCCTGACCCACTTCCTATAGCAATAGAGCAACGAAACTTGGCACAGTTATTAGTCTTTTTCTACATAGGAACCGCCAAGAGTTATGCATTTCTCCCATCGTTTGATGCAGCTCTGGAGACCGTTTTTGTAGAACACCCCAGTTTGGTCCCCCAACCACGATGTGACTGCAGAAATCAAGGCTGCATAATCTTGGAAACGCTTTCCGTTCAAAAACAATTTTATGGCTGGGAAGAGGTGAAAGTCAGAGGAAGCAATGTCAGGAGAGTAGGGAGGATGGGAAGGATTTCATAACCACACGCCCGTGCATCTGATCTGGCGACATGCGAGTTGTGAACCGGAGCGTTGTCCTGAAGGAGGAGGGTAGATTTGCTGATCTTGCCCCGCCTCTTGATATTGATAGCTTCCCTTAATTTCCTCAAAAGTGAAGCAAAATTGGGTAATTTGATACTTTCCGTGTAATAATTACATACCGTGTGAAACATGAACATCTTAAGATAGGAATATAGCTAAACAGTAAACTAAACATTTCATTAACACAATGGAATACTCACAAGCATAGAAGAGTAAGGTGTAGAGATACTGTTCAACTGTTTCTGACTAAAGACGAACTGCACAAGCATTAGTTTATAGGAGTAGAGACATTTTCAAAAAATGTTTCTTTTGACTTTTGGAAAAAAAACACATTTAGGGTAGCCGTCGGTTTTTCTTCGTGATGTCAACATCTGCCTCTGAGGTGTCAGAATATGGCCTGTATCCTTTCGGTATTCTGAGCCTTCCTGTCTGTACTTCAACCTCGCCACCGAGATTCTGTCTTCCTGTTATTGCTGCGTCATCGTCCTCGGCTTTTTTTAAAGCATCTTCAGACATTCGGCTGAGATCAGACTTTCCTCACACTGCCTTTTGATTGCGCTTTGTCTGTTGCACCATCTTTTTTTCAGTACAAGCTAGAATGGGTGTAAAATTTCTTATTAAGAAACCATTTATAAACATTTGCATATGCGAGGTCGGGTCACCGGTCGGTGTGGAAGGCACAGGTTCTGATAAGAATGATATTTAAGGCGTGTCTTAGGATGATGGGATTCTGTGATTTCGAGTAGGATCAACATGGAAAAATCCATGGATCGAATCCCGATGTATTTTGCTGAGCTATATGCCTTGAAAGGCAGTCGCAGTTACCGACCTGGAAAATTTTTTTTTTCAATATAGCAAAGCGAAATATATTTCTGTCCAACATAAGGGAGCAAATGGAGTTCCCCTGACGTGGCATAAGTGGCAGTAGAGAAAATGGCAGAAAAGGCAATAATAGAACTCACTCGGATGAGTAAAAGGTGATAATTTTTTTCAGAAAACCCCAAGTGTTGGGTGACGTGGACAAATTTAGTTTTCATCGATTGTTATTTTGTGTTGAATTTTTGTTTTTGAAGGATTGTCTGAAAATTTTAAGTGAGTCGTTTTTTGGGGGGGTTTTGGAAACGACTATGTATTTTAATTGTAAATGTCTAAGTATTTTTGTAAACGACTGTGATTTAAAAAAAATATTTTTGAGATTCTGTGAGGTGGTCAAATGTTATGTAACCTGACCTCAAAATATGCTGACGTGGACAATTTTGGGTTTCCACGAATCTATATTTTTGTTATTTGTAACTTTTTATTGGTGAGATGAGACTTTGTGAATGATTGTAATAATTTTTTTTTTATTTATAATATCATGCGATTGATGTTTTCTAACAGCAGAATTGTGCAGGTTTTTTCTGGTTCTTGGACATGTATTTTTTCGCAGAAGGAGGAGGAGTGACTTCTTGCCTTGTGGAATTTATTCAGATAATGATTAATTTATAAGTAAGAACACGTTGTTAATTAATTAATAATGATAGTAATAATAATGATAAAATAGGAAAAAAGAGAAATAAATAAGATGTAAGCTGTGTAAAAAAAAGATACACTACTGGGTTGAATAAGGGGTCAACTAGTTCTTAAGTTTGGAAGAATCAAAGGTTCAGTCGATATTTATTATAATTTTCGAAATGGTTGTAGAATTTTTTTTTGTCGTTTTTTCGTGGGATTTTTCTCCGGATGCGTAATTCGGCGGGAAACATAGGAAAATGCTCTCGTAATATTATAAGAAAAATCTTTTTATCTTGTATGAGTCATGTGCTTGTGGAAACGCGTTATAGCGTGACGAGAGATATCGTGATCTCTGCATCATCCTAAGATGCGAGATGGAGGCCATGGGGTCACAGAGAGTTGTTGACCTTCGAGGGCGCAAGGATTCACGCCACATGGTATTATTAGTGGATGTAATTTTATTTATTTTATTTATGATTTATTGAATAATGGTATGACAGTTCCTTTGCCAGTAGGGTGAGCTTAGGATTCCCTTAGTAAAAGTGGGTAGTAAAAAAATGTATGTCTTCGTCATACATTTTTATAAATAAGGGGGAAAGGAATGTTAGAGAATGGATAGAGAGAGAGAGAGAGAGAGAGAGAGAAAGAGAGGAATAGGTGAGTTATAGTGTAGACACGTTGGCCGGAAGTTAAGATCAGCTGATTTGATTGCGTGCGAGTCATGTGATCAGGTTAGCTGAATCGTTGAGACTTGATTTGGACTCAGAAGACAACGGACGGCTTCCCGTTGTCTCCTCCCGTCTTCACTGGGGGGGGACGAACGCTGACGTGTGTAGATTTCACTTTCCAACTTCTGCAGGACATCTGGGAAAAGTGAAATAAACTATAGAACTAATTCTTTGTCTTGGAGTGATTGAATCTTCATCCAAAAACAGGTATCAAGTCTCCCTCCAGGACGAGAAATTTCCAGATGGTCCAACATCGAAGAAGCAGAGGTAGGTTCTGAAAATACATGTCACTCACACACGATTCCCTTTATGATACAACATTAATATATAATATAGCACACCATCTCTTCTAATCCATTATTGAAGATGACGTAACAAACACTCAACCCTTTATTATAGAGCAACAACGTAACAGATGCAGCCTACTTATGTTAGCTGGAGAACTTCAGTAAGGTAAGGTAAGGTGAATCTTTGTGAAATCCAGACGTGTACAGTGTTTGGTGAACATCTTTGTGTTGATTGTCGCGTTTGGGGCTAGAAAGGTTGACATCCTGTGAGGTGTTGCTGGAAAGGGTTGATATGCCATGGAGAGGCTTGATGCGCGTAACATGATGCTGGAGAGGCTTGTTGTCGCTTTTTCCTTTCCGTAATTGTGGAAAACTGGAGTTGAAATAGCGTGAGAGTTGCTATTTGAGTCTTGCAGTGGGCTTGTTGCCACACGTTCTCCATGATGAAATCGAAAGCTGAAATATTTTTTTATATTCGCACATGGCAAAAAAATATTTTGATAAAGTGAAGAAAGTTAAAAGTTCGTTCGTTGCAGGTGCTCATTACATGTGTGTAATCATGTCTCTTCGTGCGAAGTGTTTCTCGGCTGAGGCAAACAAGAACTGGTCCTCGGAAAATTTGTTGAACAAACTGATTATTAAGAATGAAGGCAACAGGATAATTTGACCTTTCAGGTTCTCGAGGTCATATTTTGCTTCGATTATGACGGAGAACAGAATAAAAAAAGTTTGAGTTAAATGACGCGAAAAGAATGTCTAAGAATATTTCAGGGAGCGTGTTATATTCAGAACGTCATTAAAATTATTTTCGCGATCGCATTATAACGGAAATGTGTATCGTTTGCGAGAAAAATCGAAATGTTCGTGAAAATAGTAGTCCGTTGGTATAATCGAAATTTAACAGACATCGTTGTTCAAAGATACGCTTCGATATAAAAAAAATGTGAAGAAGAGAATAATGTCTATATTTTTTCAGTGCGTGAATATAGATAAAACTTATTGTTCTCTTTTATTATTATTATTATTATCATCAACATCATTATTATTATTATTATTATTATTATTATTATTATTATTATTATTATCATTATTATTATTATTTGTGGTTTGAGTTGTCCCCCTTTGCAAATTGGTTGTTTGGAGAAATGGAAAACTAGATGGCTCTGTGTGGTTTGAGTTGTCCCCCTTTGCAAATTGGCTGTTTGGAGAAATGGAAAACTAGATGGCTCTGGTTGATAGTCAATTTGCATAAGTAGAGAAATGGGCAGCATATAAACGGTACTTTTGCTTTTTTTTTTAAAGCAGGGTGAAGAGTGCAGAGTGTGAAACGACGGTTGGAAGAAGTGACGGTGAATTCTTGTTGGACGTTGAAGAGCTCAACATTTTGGAAGGAACAGCTGCGTCTTATATATATTTTCTTAATCTTTTTTTTTTCTTCTACTTCACTACAAGCAATTTCGGCGGGAACTATGGAAGCAAAGAGGATCAGCAGTGATATGCTTAAGACGTTCTCTGGAGAGGGAGATGTTATAACCTGGCTGACCAAGGTTAAACTTGTCGCTAAGTTGTAGGACATCGCGGATGTACCCAGCTTGATACCGCTGTATCTTGATGGTGATGCTCTGGCCCTATATCTGGAGATGCGGGAGGAGGATCGACTGTCTGTTGACGCCATTGAGGAAAAGTTGAGGGAAGCATTTACCGAAGGACCGTTTGTGGCATATGGCAAACTACGCCGTATGGTGTGGACCGGAGAGCCTGTCGATGTTTACGCCAACAATATCAGGAGGTTGACGGGACTAGCAGGATTCAATGGAGGAGGCCGTCGACAGATGGTTAAAATGGCCTTTATCAATGGCTTCCTGGACCATATTTCTATAGCTCTGCAGCAACTGCCCGGTGTAAATACTATGGAGGTGGCGGAGTTGATTACACAGGCTAGGGTGCTGGCCAGGAAAAAAGAGTGAGCAGGGAATCGTAGCTGTCGCTCAACGAAGCAAACTGCAGTAAGAAATTGTCAAGGGCGAAAAGCAGGACTGTGTAGAGACTCCGGTTCCCTGGCAGATTCTACCGATGCAAGGCCCCCATATGGTGTGAGAGTGCAGGGAGCAAAAACCAGAAGTCACGTGTTACCGCTGTGGGGAAGTCGGCCACATCAGCAGATTCTGTCCCCAGAAACGAACAGGGGGAAGCCACTGCGCCGGTGGCTACCCCACATTCGATGAAGGCGCTTCAGAGTGTGTCACCACAAGTAGAGATTACCCTAAATGGACGAAGTGCAAAAGCCCTTGTCGACACGGGCTGTACGTCAACAATTGTCACCAAAGACATGGTTGACACATGCAATGGAACCAGCAGCATTACGGCAGTTGACGGCAGAGGTAAAGTGCAATGGCACAAGTATCGTTCGGTTGATGGTACGTGGGATGTCACTAACAATCCAGGCGATTGTTATTAACAAAATTGTCACGGGTGTCGATGTGGTGCTAGGGATGGACGCAATTGCTCGACTAGGGGGCGTTACGGTATATAAGAACTGGGTGCGGTTATGAAGGGCATCAACTTAGCCTTGAAATGTGGGCTACAGAATGTTGATGAGGACCGACTCAGCCACTGTGTTCTCTTGGATCCAGTCCGAAGTTACAGGAGAAAGGAGGGTGAAGACGAAAGGCGCTGGCGAGATGCTAGTAAAGCGTCGATTGATGTTAAGGGAGCTGATGAGGAAATTTGATCTTCAACTTAGGGTCACTATCGTTCCTTTAGCGAAGAACAGAGCAGATATGATGACAAGGGTGCGGAAGACCTTGCTAAAGGCGCCAATGAGGTGGCTGTTGAAATATGTTTTGTGAATGAAGACGCTCTGAAGGATTTGCATGACATGCACCATTTTGGAGTAGATAGAACCTTGTTCTTGGCCAGGAAGGTGGACCCCAGAATCACAAAGGAGGCCGTTAGGACAGTGGTTGAGAGATGCAGCCGGTGTCAATCAATCGACCCTGCGCCGAGTAGACACGAAGCTGGTGAGCTTCAGGTGGCAGAGAACTGGAGCAGGTTGGCGATAGACGTAACGCACTATCAACAGAGGCCGTATCTGTCAATGGTCGACTGTGAACAAGGAAGAGTAGCCATTTGGAGGGAGATCAAGGCGGAAAATGCAGGTGAAATTGCAAAGGTCTTGGAAGAGGTGTTTTTGGAGAGGGGTCCAGTGACGGAAGTGCTAATGGACAATGGAACTGCCTTTCGCTCAGCTGCCATGAAGAATGTGTTGGATAAGTGGGGAGTGCGGCGCTATTTCAGGGCTGCATATAGACCAGGCGGAAACGGAATTGTGGAGCGGCATCACAGGACCATTAAGGCTATAGCTGAAAGGGACCAGATTTCGCCGCCAGAAGCTGTCTTCTGGTATAATATGGCTCGAAAGTCAGAGCAAAAAGTGGAGTCAGTGCCGCAGAGGCCAGTCTTCAAGTACGAGTGGCGGCATCCCCGAACAGCACAGGTACCGGCGGAGGAAGGCGAAAAGCGAGCGACTGTGCGAGTGGGAGAGGAAGTGTGGATCAAACCGCCTGATGCTCGCTGTACCACACGCTGGGGAGGGGCATTGTGACAAGTGTCCAGTCCCCGAACAATGTATCTATCGACGGCATCCCTCGACACATCCTTGATGTGCGGCCGGTAGTGGTGTCATCAGAGGAAGACAGCGACGTCGAGCCAAGTAGCGACGTTCACGAAGAGGCTCCGCGGAGATCGCAGCGAGGGAGACGGCCGCCATGTTGGTCGAGCGACTACATGATGGGTTGACATGTGATGATTGTGTAGATCAAGGGGGCGTGTGGTTTGAGTTGTCCCCCTTTGCAAATTGGCTGTTTGGAGAAATGGAAAACTAGATGACTCTGGTTGATAGTCAATTTGCATAAGTGGAGAAATGGGCAGCATATAAACGGTACGTTTTTTAAAGCAGGGTGAAGAGTGCAGAGTGTGAAATGACGGTTGGAAGAAATGACGATGAATTCTTTTTGTGACGGTGAATTATTTTTGGATGTTGAAGAGCTCAACCTTTTGGAAGGAATAGCTGTGTCTTATATATTTTATTTCTTTTTTTTCTGCTTCACTACATTATTATTATTATTATTATTATTATTATTATTATTATTATTATTATTATTATTTAGGCTGCGACGGAAAAAGTTTTTTTTTCTTACGAGGTGGTTTGTTGACATTAGTTGTCCACGAGTATTAAGAAAAAAGATGGCGGACGATAGATAATTGACGCACGTGTGTTTAGACGTAAAATTGAAAATGCAACGAAAAAGTTCTTTCTCCTTTTTTTTTTTTTTTTTTGGAAATTGCGTTTTTTGTTTTAGTTTTTCTTTCTTTTTTGAGAATATGTCGCTGATTATTTAACGATATAACGGCATGTTACATTGCGACAGTGAGAGCGTTTTAAAAATATTTTTGGAACGTAGATTGTTAAACTTTTATGAGAATGTTCGTAAAGTTACCATTTAGGAAAAAGATCACGTCGACGGCCTACCAAATCTGTTGAGGACAGGACAGTCTGCAGTGTGATAGACGACTCCGTCCCCATGTGTGTAATGGGGGATGGATGTATTTAATGGTAGAGGAATTGAAAAGGCAAAAGGTGGCATAATGAGGACGAAAGCATACCGTTATATATCAGCGAAAGAAATGCAATGTATTTACATAAATATACATGAAGAAGCGATAGAAAGAATAAGAGTTCATTGAGAGATGAGTAACATTACTTGCGGTTAAATGGCTAGTCAGGAACGCGATAGTGGCTCATGGCCTCACCGAAGCGGTGTTTGTCAAATCTTGACTGCTTGAAAGTCCAGCGCAAAAGAGGAAGAAATATGTGGAACAGGTAGTGACGTAGCTAGGTCGCTCTTCTAAGTTAAAGGGCGACAATCGAGTTAGGCTGAGAGTTTTCAACTCCCACACCATAATGAAACCTAGACGACTTGTACCACAAGTACGCGGTGTTAAAAGTTGGGAAAGATATGCAAATATGGTAAATCAGTTCGAAAACGTTCTAAAGCTTTGAAAGATTAATATTATTTTAGTTACTCCAAATGTCTTGATATCGTTTACTTAACATCAAATATGAACCTATTCTACACGTCGGCCAGCATAATTCAAGGGCGTTATTTGTATATTAGCGCATAAGAAAGTTCTAAAATATTATCAGAGAAAATATTATTTGACCGACAATAACTCAACTTCTCGACCGTTCATTGGGCTAATGTTGGTTAAATATTGGAAGGCCAGGTAATGCTCCACCGTTTGTGAGCAGAATAAGTTTTTATCAAGAAACGTTTTAAAATCGTTATTTTTTCGACTCTTTTTATTACATAATGCATTTATTCTGTCTGAAATGTTTATGCGTGTGCTTAACCTTTTTATCTTTGTGTGCATGCGGTCGTTACGCATATGTATTAGGATTGGGGCAAAAATAACGACGTTCAATTTATATACAAGAACGACATTATTTGTGCACTAATCTAATATTTTTATTTAACAATTTAGTTTATGTTCGCTTGCAGAAAGTAAAGTGTCCATTCTATTGGTTAACAGTTTATTTCTATATATGCTACAGTAATATCCGTTTATCCAGTAAAAATGCACTTCTCAAATGTTGTTGGTAAAGTAGAGAAGAACACTATTCATTTGCACACTCCAATTGGCCACCTTAATATATAGAAGCTCATATTTATTTCTTTTCTCCGGCTTTGTCGGATTCCATGAAAACAATTCATCGCACTTGAAGCTAAGGACTGTAACCTGAGCTAATATTACAAGAAACAACTACACTAATCCGCGAATGAGCAAGTTTATAGCCGTGCAGAAGGGATTTTATTTAGATGTGATTCCAGCGTTATTTTAAATATTTTGAGGTTTATCAGACCAGAGCATGTTTATTGCAGGTTCTCTAGACAAACTTCTGTACAGAGAACAACGATGCTCACGAATCGTGTCGATTATTATTTAAATTATTTCCTTAGGTATATTTTCATAAATTTGACATTTGACAACAAGAATACTTTACAAGAGTTTGCATTTCACCTATGATTTATTTATATTTGACGCTAAATGCCGTTTCCTACGACAAGAATATAAACATGTGATACAAGAATAGGTTTTATGTTTACTTTTTTCTCAATTTTATATTTTTATTTTTTGCTGGGGATGGGAAATCCTATCGGATTTAAGAATTTTAGCATCTAAATAAAAGATTTTCACCGAAATACACACACACACACACATATATATATATAAAGGATTAAGACTACCCCTTTCAGCTCTCTCTCTCTCTCTCTCTCTCTCTCTCTCTATATATATATATATATATATATATATATATATATATATATATTATATTATATCGAGAGAGGCAGGGAGATGGAGAGAATACATGTCAAAAGACAGGAGCAACAAAGATATGTGTATAGCAGTACACAACACACGCACACACAAATATATTATTATTATTATTATTATTATTATTATTATTACATTTTCGACCCTAACAAGACACAGTGCCACTTTTATGTAAGTCACTACATAACATTATTTAGGAATTTGAGCAGCAAGATGTATGTTTATGTATATTTAAACTTTTGCATGACAATAAAATCAGGGGAACAGAGACCTGCAAGGAAATTCTAAAGTCTAGCAGTGTGAGTAAAGAAACTATTAGAGTAGAAAGCTTTCTGGCATCTGGGGATCTCTATTGTGTAGGGTGGAATTTAGCTGGTTGTTTTGTTTGTCGGGGGTATTTATGTCCGAGACGTATCAGGGACCAAAGTTTGTCAAAGCACCTACCATTAAAATTCTTGTAAAATCGGAAAATTGTTTAAAACATTTCGTCGACGGTACAGAGGTTTGGGGCTTTGTTGAAAGTGAAAAGACTATTAGATTGGCGAGTCGCTATTGAAACCCATGTCTGAAAGTATAAGTCTAGTAGCACATGCACCATCTCAAATGTAGCAATAAAATGGTTACCTTGTAAAGGTACAGGATACTCTCAGGCGTAAGTAACTTTTAGCCGACCTTCTTGCAGTAGTCTTGACAATATCCTCAATGTATATGTTCTAATTCATGTTCTCTGTGAACGTTAAGCCGAGGAGTTTGAACCAAGTACTCTCAGGTTATATATCATTAGTTATGACGATCAGTGGTTGAGAAGCTTTTTGTAATTATGAAAGGATATCAGCTTAGTTTATCAGTATTGAATGTTATCATCCGTTTTTGCCCCTATTCCACTACATTTTTAGGTTTTCCTCTAGGGTTTCCGCCATTGGGTATGTGTTCATTCGTTTTTCCCTCCTGTCTATTATAGTATGGTATCGTCGCAAATATACCCATCTCTGAGACATTGTTATCAGATATGGAATTTATGAATTTCATGGTATAGTAAAGGTCCAAAGATTTTAAACCATGCTGTTTTGATGTACAAACATCTAGGACAACATGCATACTTCTTTTAGTTAAGATTTTAATTATGTTAAGTATTCGGTCACTAATACCATATAATTTGATTTTCATGAGTAGGCCGTCATGCCATACCGTACTACCGCCTGGTATATACGTTCAAAGCTTATATTTAGGATATATTCAATATAACAGGCTTGGTTAAAGTCATATTGCCGGTCGGGCAGAAGGTTTGCAGCTCTGATATATATATATATATATATATATATATATATATATATATATATATATATATATATATATACATATATATCCTTGGAAAATGCTCTCCAAAACGTTGTTGCGCAATTTTATGTGTCTTTACAAGAAGATGATACTAATGTTAAACTTTATTTTGTTGTAAATGATTTCCCTATTTTTATTCTAGAAAATATCTGAATTTTAAGTCATTAGTTTGAAACATCTTAATAAGTCATTTAAACTCATGGAATTTTGTTTATCTGATGATGTATTACAATGGGTGTTTAAACCCTTACAAAGTTAAGTTAATTGTTCAATGATGCGTTATCGTACAGAAACTAAATGTATAATTATTAAATCAGTTTTCTTATTTATTTTACTGACAACGGTTAATGAATAACATTTATTAGACCATTTGGAAGCTAAATTAAATTTTTAAAAAATCATAATTCTGAACAACTTGTCTTGAGATAAATGGAGGCAAAATCGAACTAATGCAAGAGAGACAGAACTGATATAAATACAATTAAAAGATCATTCTTTAAACTCGTAAAGTATAAATTAAGACAACCGAGATAAAATGGGTTGCAAAAATATGCTAAGTTAAATCTTACATAATAAGCAAGCTCAGTGATAACGAGTCTTACCGTTGGTTGAAGGAACCACACCCTTTCTTATAAGAGGCGTTGACACAGGGAGCGGCAAAACAGATTAATCAGCGCAAATTGGAAATTGCAATTGATCACACTATTTTATTGAACTGAGGGAAATGTTTTACAATAATTTGGTAGAATTAAAATAACATTCCGAAATAATTTATTGAACAACACTTTCCGCCAAAATGTAAACTAAGCAAAAGAAGTAATAAAAATACAGTTAAGCATTACTTCCCAACTTCATCTAACTTAACCAAAACTATAATAAGTTCTAACAATGCAAAATTGAACAAAATTCAGAAAGATTGTAGTAATAATAATAAAGAAACCAGGAGAAACTTAATTAAAATAAGGGAAATTCCAACATTCAGATATTGTCTATAAGTGAAAACAATATTAAGGTATCATTGGGATATATAAAGCCAATTCAAATATAGATTACGTAACCACCTAACAGCCTTCAAGTTAAGATAGACAATGAAGCAAACATCTAAAGCAATGAGAATAATAATAATAAAAATAATAGTAATAATAGCATAAATAATAGAATCAGGAAAAGTAAATATGTAAACAAGACTGCATAAAACTTAATATAAATTAAGATGGTCCAGAGTAATAAAGGCTCGTAGGTAAAAACAAAACCGAAAAGATGCAACCGTTGTATCTTTGAAACATATCCCAAATTAACATCTAAGGAAGACTTATTATATAAACGCCTAGATGATGCTTGCATAGGAATAGCTTCCTGTAATCCCGTAGAATATATATAAACAAATGAGTAAATAAATATACATAAGGGTAGGGGGATAAAACAGGATAACAACGATAAGAGCATAATGCTTAATGTAGAAAATATATATGAAATATAAGTAATGGGGAAAACTGGAAGATAATAATGACCGAGTAACTTGTGTACCACATGTAATAATGAGTTATCACGCATGAAATATATGAAAGTACGAACGTGAAAAAAGTCGACTGATAATTTGCGAAAACCATTCCTAAAATAGCTACAGATAGCGTGACTGGTTGGGATGTCTGTGTGACGCCATGTTTTTATTACTGCACTCCTGTTTTCAGGAGGTGAAAACCTTGTCTCTATTGTATTTATATCCAGATACACCTGTGATAAGGTATCTATTTATATTCACATAAAGATGAAACAAGACAATCTCAAAGATAATTCTGTTTTACTGTGTATTCCTTAATTTATATATGTGTAGATATTTTCTTTACCTTTTTTTTACATGGGTGTTACCACTTATCAAGGCCCAGAGGACACTCGAGGATAACGGTTAATATGTATACAT
This sequence comes from Euprymna scolopes, assembly GCF_053919585.1. Classification (NCBI taxonomy): domain Eukaryota; kingdom Metazoa; phylum Mollusca; class Cephalopoda; order Sepiida; family Sepiolidae; genus Euprymna; species Euprymna scolopes. The sequence goes on along the minus strand of NC_136494.1, from coordinate 133,793,475 downwards.
TAGTCATTGTGATTTTAGCATAGTAAACAGTGGGAATTTTGTACTTGGATCACTTAGGGGGACGATACAATTAGAACTTGTTCACATTGGACTTTTTCTTTCTTTTTTTTTCATAGGTATCAACACATTATCAAGGCCCAGAGGCCACTCAAGGATAAGGGTTAAAGAGTGTACAGTAGAAATTGGACAATATAATAATAATTAGTAATGAAAATTTGTTAAATTTGATAACTTATATGGAACGGCTCATCAAGAACTTATTTACGTTAGACTTGAAGACAACCATATTGTAGTCAGCCGGAAAGCAGGAAAACGGAAGACAATTCCACAGGCGTGCAGTTCTAATAAAAAAGCTTTGTTCATGGAATCTACGTTTAGGTTTATGCACAGATAAAGAGTGGGGGGAATTATTGATAGTGTTTACAGCTAGACGAGTGTTTCTTGTGAAAGTTTTGCGGGGGGGACCATAGATTAAAGCTCAGTCGAACACTTTCCATGAAAATAACGATACATCAGAGACAAACTCGCAACATCTCTTCTGTGAGATAGAGGTTGCAAGGAAGAGAAAGGCTACGAAGTCTATTTTGAACTCTATCAAGGCAGGACAAGTCCTTTCTAGCAGCTCCTGCCCAGATGTGGCAACAGTATTCCATCCTTGGACGTACCTGGCTCTTATATAGATAGAGAATTGTATCAGCAGTGAGATATCTACTGGATCGATAGAAATAGCCCACCATTTTTCCAGCGGCCTTGGCAACAGATTTGATGTACGTGTTCCATTTAAGATCAGGAGTAATGGTCAAGCCCAGAAGCTTGTCAAAACTTGAGGCCTCCCGAAGACGAGAGCCATTAATAAAACTAATTTAAATTTTGACACTAAGTGTATACTGAAGAAAGCATGTAAAATGTTATATTTTAGTACATTTAAGATTGTATCTTCTGCGCAGAATTTCACAGTTATGAGATAAAATGTTCGAATTTTATTTTTCATCTTCTGTGCTTTAGCTAACGTAAGATTTTCTGAAGATTGTAACAAAGAAACTTTGCTAGTAAAAGTGTGATCAGTATAGTGTATGAATATATTTATTTGCCATGAGCGTACAAACACAGACACACACACACATAATATATATATATATATATATATATATATATATATATATATATATATATATATATATAATATATGTGATATATATATATATATATATATATATATATATATATATATATATATATATCCAAGATTGCGCAATGGTAAAATATAATGGTAACCGCAGCTTCTCTTCCAAATTGCTATTTCTTCTGGTGAGTTAAGGGCACAATGGATTCACTAATTAATATAATTATTAAGTGATTGATTTTGCGCTACGAAACAAACACTGTCAAGAATTGTAAGGATCAATTGATGTAAAGGGATAAAATATAAAATTGTCAACATCATGTATTTTGGAATATAATTTTTTGTTTATTCTATACAATTCTCTGTATTCATAGTGAGCTTCTTATATAAGGATTGATATATAATAAGAAAAATATATTTCTACAAATACATATATATATGTATATATATGTATATATGTATATATATATATATATATATATATATATACATATATATGCTTATGTGTGTATAGGTAAACATGGATGCTGTATACAACAGGATCAGGTCACCACTGCAGTTCTTGTTAGGTCAGCAAAGTAAAAAAAATATTGATTCTAGACAGTAGCAGATGTGCGACCATTTCGATATTTCAGGCACAGTCTCTTGAAGGTTTTCGATACATGACTGCAAGAACTGCAAAATCTATCGAACTGTAATTCACTGACGGAGATATGCTTGAAGCTGGATACCGCTTGCGAATTTAAAATTCCCGTGATATTTTATCATTGGGAGGAAGCTAGACCAACCCATATAAGTTTTTTTTTTACAAAGTGGTCACCATTTATCAAGGCCCGGAAGCTACTCAGGGATAAGGGTTATTGCATGTACAGTACGTTATTGTGGAGATTTAATAAAGTGTCTACTTAAGGGTGCGGTTCATCAGGAATTTGTTTACGTTGGAGCCATCCAAGTTGTAGTCAGGTGGGAAGAAGGCAGCGGAACAGAGCTCCACAGGCGTGCAGTTCTAAGAAAGAACTTTGTCCATGGAATCTACGTTTTGGTTTAGGCACAGATAAATAGTGGAGAAAACTTTTGACAGTGAATTCAGCTAGACGGGTGTTTTTCATAAAAAATTGGCGAGGTGGAACCAGAGATTGGAGCTCAGACAAGAACCTGCCATGGACATAACGATAAAACAAAGATAGGCTCGCAACGTCTCTTCTGTGGGAGAGAGGTTGCAGGGTAGAGAAAAGGGCATCCCCTACTATTTTGTACTGTGTGAAGGCAGAATATGCTGTTTTTATGTCATTTCAGATCAGGGGTAAAGGTCAAGCCCAGAAGCTTGTAAAACATGGGGCTTCTCCTGGACGAGAGCCATCCATTTCCAGATTGATCCCAGATGGCAGATGATGTAAAGATAGGAGTTCGGTTTTAAATGCATTAAAGGTAACCAGCCACGCCTTCCTCCACTGAACCACGCGCTCGAGATCAGAGGAGAGAGAATTAGAGAGAACTTTTTCATTTACAACCTTTGATGTGCTGCCGTAGATGGCCGTGTCATCAGCATAGATGTCAACGAATGATTTAAGTATGTGTTTAGGGAGATAATTGATGTAGATCAGGAAGAGAGTTGGGCCCAGGATTTACCCCTGAGGGACACCAGCATTAATACTGCAGGCCTCTGATTTTTGTCAATCGACCACTACTCTTATAAGCCTCTCGGAGAGAACTGATTTAATGATTGAGAAAAGATTTCCAGTTATACCGTTGCTGGAAATCTTGTGAAGTAGGCTTTTATGCCATACATTGTCGAAGGCCTTTGATATGTCAAGAGCAATTGCCCTAAGAAGGAAGCCTTTGCCTAGAGATTCGCTAATCCGATGAGATATAATCGTTAGCACATCTGCTTATATCTTGCAGAACGGAAACCATATTGCGTGTCACTAAGAAGGTTATTTCTGCTGAGGTGGTGGACTATTTCTGTATTTAATATGGATTCCAGCAACTTTCTCATGACACACAGGAAACTCATTGGTATGTACTGAGAGGGAGATGACTTATCACCTGAATTCTTAAATACAGTGTGTACTGATGAGGTTTGAAGGGTGTTGGAAAGCACAACCCATTAAGTCAACGCTTAAACCGTTTCGTAATATGGTAGCAAGTTCTAGTTGAAGCTTTTTTAACACTATAATTGGGATGCCGTCAGGGACAGTAGCTTTACTGGAATCAAGATTCTTGATTAGCTTGGCGACGTCACGCACAGATATGTGTATGTTATCAACCGTGTTCTTTGCTTTAGTAGAAAATATGTGGAGTTGATGGCCTTCGTCGTATGGGGCAGAATTAGCTGCAAAATTCCTGGCAAATAGTTTGGCCTTGTCTGATGCTGACGAGATGACCTATGGCCCATTGTTAATGGTTGGGATAGAACGCACACTTCTGTTCAGGATCCTACTTGTTATTTGCCAAAACTGGTGGAAACCAAGCCGCTGATCAGCTACTTTGGATTTAACTGACTGAGCATATAGCTCTCTTGCATTTTTATTAATCTTTTACAGTGGTTGCTGGCGTTTCTGAAAGCAGGTTTAGTCTCAGTGCATCTATTACGTTGGTAGCTATAGAAAAAATGATTTCTGTGCGGCGAATGTATTTTAATACACACACACACAGAAACACACACACACACACACATACACACATATATATATACATATATACATATATAAAGGTATACATATGTATATAAAGGTATTATTATTTTATAAAATTATTTTATTGATAAAACAGTATAGTTATAAAAATTCAATTTGTGAATAAATATAGTTGGTTGAAAAAGTTTTCACATGCACAGTCACTACACACACACACACACACACACACACACACACACACACGCACATATATATATATATATATATATATATATAATTGATTTGACACACCAGGTCTCGTCACGTAACCGAAGTTAAGCAACGTTGAGCCTGGTTAGCATCTGAGTGGTGACAATTTGGGAATTCTGGGCGCTGTATGTGCTCCCCATATATCTCGGCATTTGTTTTCAGCCGTCCTGTACTTCACTTGCCACTTGTATTTTAAAATGTCCTCACAGGAGAGGTGTGGTCGGAGATTGCGCACCTCCTGCCACAAAAATTTCACGGGCAGGCAACCCTTCGTGGGTATTCTTTGTTTGTCTTAGACTAAAGGAGCCTGTTTATATATATATATATATATATATATATATATATATATATGATTATTTCAACGTCTTGTCGGACGAGTTACACTCCCTCAGACACTTAAAGTCCGTGAACCCAAAATTGTCTTCATTTTTTTTAAATCCTATCGGCGAATTCACACGCTCAAACTTGCATGACACTGAAGACGGTCATTGGTATCATACATATATATACATACATGCACACATACATATATACACATACACACATATATCTATAAAAATACACACATATATACATATATACATACACAATACAAAATACATATGCATACACGCCTGCATATACACACATATACATACACATATATACACACACACATATACAACTACAGCCACACATATACATAGATATACACATGCAAATACGTACACATATATGCACATATATATGCACATATATTTAACTACATATACATACACATATGCATATATACACATACATATACATACATACACACACAAACATATATACATAAAAACACACATAAACATATATATACACACATACATATAAAGGGTGACCCAAAAAACGGGCGCCAACTCAAATTAGGCCCCATTTCTTAGTGTTTTGTCCGAATGGAATGAAACTTTAGTCATAACTAGTTTATTATATTATAAACATCACATAAAAACACGATGGACTTTGGCTTTTTTTTCTCCGTTCTACGTGCATATGTTGTAGATGGCCTCCATTTAGCTTTTGTTTGTTTTTTAGTCACCCTGTATACATACATATATATATGCATACATATGCATACACACATACATATACATACACACATACATACATATATAAACATACATACGTATATACAAACATACTCACACACAGATACATATAATGATGGCAGATCAATTATTATATGCTTCCAGCATTTCAAGCCTACTCGCGTCATAATTGTTTCATCGCCACAGGACTATTTTTATAGACAAATGCTTGAGGGAGTATCAATACAAAGATGATGTTACACAGTTTTAGCTTTGCACGCCAGCTAAATCTCTCTCTCTCTCTCTCTCTCTCTCTCTCTCTGTTAAAAATGTTGAGATTCAGCAACGAGCAAGAGCAAGATAATCAGCAACAAGTTAAACTACAGACCAGCTTAATGCGGGTACTGGTCTCTAGCTTTATGTTTTTTTTTTTAAATCAGAGATTGGCTTCTCCTAGAGGGGTTGCCTCCATATGTATATATATATATATATATATATATATGTGTGTGTGTGTGTGTGTGTGTGTATGTGTCTGTACGTGCATGTGTGTGTGTTATAAAACTACCTATAATAAAAATACAGAATATTTTAACGTTATAAAGTTTCAGACCAATAACATAGTTTTAGTCGACTATGTGCCTAACTTGCTATGCATATTCCTATCAACGGTGTCATTCCCTCCAAAGATATATAATTCATGGTCACCGGTCAGCTACTAAACTGGTTCCAATACATGCCAGAATTATCTTTCTCGTTGAGGTATATCTGTCCACCCGGGAACACCATAACAAAAAGCTGTCAAAATTCGAGTTAGTTTAATAGGATAAATGGCCATTCATCATTATTGAGCGTTAACAATTACCTAAAGGTTTATTTTCGATAAACAAATAACTTTCATTGCCAGTTATTTTCTCCTTTGATTCCTTATATTACATAAGCGATATTTTTAAGAAATAGTAGAAAAATTGTTATTTTCTGCGTTGGTTATTGATTAAGATATTTTTCATTCTATTGGTTGTCATCATTCAACTGTCAGTAAATCCACTAGTGTTATGACGTCATAAAATGGTGACGAATTTGTTTCGAATAATAATAAATATTTCAATTTCCATTATTATAGACAAAACCATACTTTAATCTACTATGGATTGTACTTTCTTTGATCGGCATAAACTTGGTAATATAACTTGTTTCCTCGACAATTGCCTATTGAATAAAGTAGTGTACTGAACATTGAGAGTATTCGATTACACTGCTATTCTTTAACGATTTACATTAAATTAACATGAATCGAACGTCTTTGTCTTAAATGATTATTCGCCATGACTAAATAATATACATATACAATCTGTGATAAAGCGTATATTCTTTTTCTCAGATGTAAATAGAATCTCTCGTACAAATTATATTGTATCACTTCCAAAGTTGAAATAAATATATTTCGTTTATTTTAAATTAAAACTTTCCGTTCACAATTTCTTTATCCCGTGTTGCACATAACACTCATGTTTTAAAAATATTTGAAAATGTACAAATATTGAATACTAATATTAAATTGGTTTCTTGTGTGCAATTTTATAACGATAGTAGAAATACTGGGAAGTAACGGCGATTCAGTAATTAGCAGCAAAACCTGGATGTTCTAAATTCGGATCCTCTTCATTCCACAGAAGAATCGCTTTTGTTTAGGATTTTTCTTATTAGTACATTTTTAAATACAAGGTGTACCTTAATTGTTTCGCCAGTCATTTCTGGGAAATATCGTTCCATATTTTAAAAGAAATACATATTTCAAGTCAATGTCAGCATTTTAAAATGTAATGAAAATCATTATTATTTAGTAATATTTAAAGGAAGGAGCTTTTACTCTCGGAAAAAATATTCCCTCTCCATCATATTGGTAGAAAAATTATGTGATTCGCTCTCAGGTTTTTAGATTAGCTATTAAATTGTCATTTTAGTGTCACATTAGTTCTAGACAAAAACCTATATCGATGTCAAAATTAATAAAATTAATACATTAAAATGTATCGTACCTCATAATTTTATGCACATTTAAGAAATGTTATATAATTATCAAAAAATTTAAAATTTGCGCATTAAGTTATAAAAAACAACGGAGGAGCCTACAGCGACGGAAATCATATTCGTCTTTTAAAGCGACCATTATGGAAACCAAATGGATGTCTGGAACAACACCGATCGATCGCGTTTGCATTACGAATGGCTGCTCAAATCATTTGGAGATGGGCTGGGAGATAATAAGGACACCGTAACAAAACTTGAATTTGCAATAAAACAATCCGAACATCGTCGAGGTGACGCTGATTATCAACTAGTGAGGAGACGATTGCAATATGGTTCCCGATGCAATGACCGATCCCGTGCTAAATTGACAATTCGCATACAATTATCCCTTCTGACTCCAATTTATTTTCTAATCTAAATATATACTTATATAGTTGTTTATTCTTTTTAATTGTTTGATTCTCGTAAAAATACATATAATATTTTTCATGTGTTTTTGCAAAAAAATAATAAATAGACGTGTTTAGGAGCGATCTCCATCTACAGTTTTACTGTTAGTTTATGGAGTTTTGTATCAATAATATTAGGTTGATAGGAACAATCTTGCAGAATTTCTTATCATGATTTCAACATTTTCAATGTGTTAGTCCATGTCTACCCCATGCACATACCTTCTGATAGAAAAGTTTAATTTTTGACATGTCGGCTGACGGACATAGAATAATATTAGTATTTTTCCTGTAATCCTGCCGGAATCACAAATTGATCGCCGTGTCAAACTGCTTCAGAGATTAAATACATTTTTGAAATTTGTTTTTTCTTACCTTCTTGTAATTTTAATCTAACGTGTATATTTAATTAGGTTGATACGAAAGTTCTCGCGGAATTTTTAATTTTGATTTCAAGTGATGTATTTTCAAATAGGTTTTCGTTATAATACTTTTACTTTATATGTTGTTCTAAAGATAGTTTTTCGCTCTTTTGAATCGTTTAAATTACAAACGTTTTAAAACAATTATGCCTACTTTTCAGAACGTTTAATACAGCATGGAAAAAAAAGCTAATTCGCACAATTTTCTTATTTCAATGCAAGCTGCATCGAAATGCTGCTGAAATATCTCGCAATGTAATGAAAGTGTTTGGCCTAGTTACAACTACTGAACGTACAGAACACAAAGGCTGTTTAAGAAAATTCGTGGCGGCGTCGAGAGTCTTCAGAATGATGAGAATAATGGTCGGTCATCGGATTTGAAAACGATCAATCGAAGCCAATCCACGCACATTTGTTCGAGAACTTTCTTGTGAAATAATGTATATGACGATTCCAACAACTTGAGAGAGATTAGAAAGACAAAAACCTTGGAAAATGGGTGCCTAATGCAGTAAACGACAACGCACAAGCAGAAGGGCTAAAGTGTGCTCCAAATAAAGGTGTTTGTTTAAAGCAAAAATGGACTTAACTTTTACATTTTAAGCTTTAATTATGTAATCCAATAAAATAACTTTTCTACAGTGCAATGTAGAATACAGAGTGTAACCGAATAAATCACTACGGGAAACATGTGAAGCTTTTTTCGAGAAAGCAAGCAATTGATCGACTTCATTGATAAAAGAGTCAATTATACAGATTTCGATGACGATAAAAGTATTTGAAGTCTTGAATACTAATCGATATTTATTCAATCCCGGGCAATGTCATGTTTTCCTTATCTATCTATCTATCTATATATATATATATATATATATATTTATTTAGTTTATATATATATATATATATATATATATATATATACATATATATATATGTGTGTGTGTGTGTGTGTGTGTATAAACGAATTAAACCTATTTCATTTTTCTTTTGATTTTTCACTCTTCCATGTCATAGTTCGAAAGCAATCAAACTGCGTTTTTTTGTTATGTTTTGTTTTTTGGCTGGAAAATATCTACGAAATTTATGCTGTTTTATGTGCATGTGAGTGTGTTTATATG
>NC_136494.1:133656904-133781904 GCF_053919585.1 Euprymna scolopes | reverse complement strand
GACACTATATATATATATATATATATATATATATATATATATATAGTGTCATATATATATATATATATATATATATATATATATATATATATATATATATATATATATATACGAATAAAACATGTGATTTGTCTTTTTCACTGTTGTATACACAGGAGAGCGTTTCAAAATGTCCTTTTGTGTTGAGGCTACACATGTTACCTTGATGACATATGAAAAGAAAGAAGGAACACACTTTCCTTTTATGGAATGAGGTCAAAATAATTGACGGGGATGCAAGATGGGAGTAAAACGATTTAAAAAGTGGAATAAATAAAGGAAAAACTTATGAAGAACAAAAAATTGTACAACGCCTCCTTAAAATTTCAATGGTAACAGGGCGACAATTCTCTGTCAAACTTTATAAAGAAAGTTCCTTTAGCCAACAACATCCATTTTTACACATAAGAAACCACAGTGAAAAAAAAGAAGCAACAACAACTCCAGGAATATGAAACCATCTACGCAGTCAGTTACTTTCCTCTTTCTGTTTCCAAGATGGCGACCAACATGCCTTGCAAGCATGGTTTGATTCATTTCGGAATTTTTTAAATATAACATTAAAAACAAATAGGGTCCATACACAAACGATAGTTACATTAATTATTATTCATTGTTTTTTACTGTTACTTGAAAAACTCATTGTCTGCTTCATGTTTCTGTTTTATATGCAGAACGTATCACCGCGTCGTTAAAAATACACGTGGACATGGTTCGAATTAGGCCTAGCGATGTTATAATTGAAATACTTACTAGTTACTCATTTCTAATCATTCTTAGTAAGAAAGAGAGAAAAATATGAGAATAAATATATTTTCGACAACCAATTTCATCTCTCTTATTGACAGACTTTAATTAGTGGAATGTTTACATATGCTTAAACATTTTTCGATTTTTGCACTAATTATTCATGCTAATACAAGAATCATCATTTCTTTAATTGCTTTATAAGTGCTGTCTTTTAATAATGTCTTTCAGTCTGCAGTTGAAGTAGATGGAAGCAATTAATAATAACCACTACAAATAAAACTAACATCAGATAACTTGTCGAATATCGCGATTGAGCTGTGAAAGAACCCTGTTTTCCTTAGCAACATTACAAATACATAATCACTTAAACGTCGTTCGTCCAGAATCAAATTGATTATTACGCCATCAATTCCAGTCCTAGTTATGATTTATCAAGTGTTTCATAACATGTTGCGTTTAACATGATTTTCCGAGACTTCGCGGGGAACATGTGAAACTGCGATATTCAATAATAATTGGAGAAACGTTCTCGTCCACTCGTTCGTAATCGAATACTAGAGACAAGAGATAAGAGTACCTTCTATTATATAGTTGACATCTGTCCGCTATTTTTATCATCGTCCAGCATTCTCAAATACAATTATCGATATATATGTATGTATATATATATATATATATATATATACATATATATATATATATATATATATATATATATATACAAAAGAGAATACACTATGCAAACATAATTCATGAATCAGATGGCCTTACACAGTGGATAAAGAAAACAATAGTGCAGGCATAGTATAATCAGCTGTACTCATTAACAAACTAATGGAAGTACACATCGCTTCGCAGTTAGTACTGTATGAAAATATAATTGTTGTTACATTGAAAATTTTTTATGTAGTTTAGAATACGAAAGATTGCGTTTTATTTAATTACTTTTTTATCGTGTAATTAGCTTTGCCAGAAATGGGTTTCAATAGTTTCCATAGAAATGTCTTCTTATCTGACAATACAAAGTATGCAGAGAGAGAGGGCATTTTAAAGAAGATGAGTCCAGGAAGACATATAGACACTTAACTATGGGAACTAGAATGAACAAATTATTCTTATAAAAACACAATTCTAAAGCGCACAGATTATTATAGGATTTAAAGAAGGATCGAGACATCACGTTTACGAGAGACAGGAGGCAAATATAATTGTAGCCCCTATCAAATAAAAATACGCTTCTGAACTTAATCAAAAGCACTGAAATATGATGGGGATTGTCAATTCAAAACATAACAAGTGTATTCTTTACAAAGTCTGATAGTAGAGGAGTGTTAATTCACAATAGTCTCAGCCGTGTGGAAACTATATGAGCGTAAAAGAGAATACAATATGTGAATTGCACGTGTTAAACTACACATGTTGTTAATTATGTATTTTTAATTCTATTTTTTTTCTCTAGCATTTTGTTTATGGCGTCATTGTCACAGAAAGATGATTGGACACAATATTTATTTTTTAAATTTCGATTTTGAAACACAATAAATATAAGAAATACAAAGTATATTAACGTGATAATGATATGTTTTATTAAACAATGTTTGCATATATATATATATATATATATGTATGTATATATATATATATATGTGTGTGTGTGCATGTGTGTGTGCATGCATATGTATATTTAGAGGTACTATGATATACTTGGGGATGAAATATGGACGCCTCTATTTAGCTTGCACACAGATGGCATATATATATGAGTGTGCATATATAAATATATATATATATTTATATATATATAAATATATATATATATATATATATATATATAATCATCCTATATGTGCAAAAGACAAGACATGCTTTTTATTTATATTCTACCCGAAAAGATCAGAAAAGATTGAAAATTACATTGTTATAATTAAGGAGCTAAGTCATTAATAATCTAAAATTGTCATATCTCTGTTATGGATATTGACGGTGTGAGAATCTAAGAAATAAACCCTCTATCATAAGCCTGCGTTAAACGCAAAGATGTATTATGGATTTCTTGGTAAAAAAAAAGATCAGAGATGAGGATCACGTCACAGCTTACGCCACAGCAAGGAATAAGGAAAAACTTATAAAAAGAGGTTTATAGATCGATGATTACGTTCGGGAGAACAGAAATCAGAGTGAAGGATCACTATAGAGATGGGTGACGTCCTAGCTCATATGATAATCACGCATGATTAAAGAAAAAGGAATAAATGTTTGAAACAACAAGTTGATTTTCTTTTCTCTTTATTTCTTATGGTTCTTCCGACCGAGTCTTCAACGTATTGGGTTCCGAAATATTAACGACTACTACAAATATATACTATACGACTACTACAAATATATATATATATATATATATATATATATATATATATATATATATATACATTTAGTTGTTAAATTTAAATTCTGAAATCAAAATATAGACACACATATTCGAGTTAACAATTTATTGTTTGACAAAAGGAATATATAGAAGGGGTTATATTAATTTCCTTAATCCACGGATTTTCAAAACTTAATATAACCCCTTCTATATATTCCTTTTGTCAAACAATAAATTCTTAACTCGATTATATGTGTCTATATTTTGTTGTCAGAATTTTAAGTTATCAACTAAATATATATATATATATATTTGTAGTAGTCGTTAATATGTAGGAACCCAACACGTTGAATTAGTGGCAGTTAATAATGTTTTAATTTACAAATTCTGCGAGACACTCGAAAAAGTGAAACAGTATACTTTTATTAATGCCAAACAAATCACAATACGACTGCGACTTATTTCTGTTCATATAACATTTAAATTTTTGCATTTCGATTAGTTTAAGAAAACTCGTATCTGCAAGGGAGTCCCCAATTTTAGCAGTTCGAGAAATAAGCTATTAGAGTAGTCTTTCGCTATCTTCGGATCTCCATAGTGAATCGATTTGTATTTATTTAATTATCAGATGTTTCCTGTATATTTCTGTTAACGGGACAACATACTAAATTCGTCAGAGCACATTCCAATAAAGTACGTATAAAACAAGCATTAGGATGTAATATTACAAGTAGTGGACAAAGGTTAAAGCCAGTTTGACAATGTGGGACCTATTTGATTAGAGGATCCTTATTTGAACAATTGAGAGATACTTGTGAGTGGTGTACCAGTCTAAATATGGCCACAATGCTTCATGCTGTATGGTTGGATGTTGACTTTGTATAGATATAGAATACTGCAAGATATGAGAGTGTTTAGTGCGGAAGAGCGAGGACATTTTTGCAGCAGTTTTGGCAGTATCTTATATGTGTCTTACCTGTCAATTTTAGAGACCTGATTTTGTCTCTCAGTTAGAGTCGTATGTGTCATTGTGATTGGAGATTCAAAAATTGTCTTCTATCCGTAGATTTATTTTAATAACATTAAATGTGACCATCTATTTAAATATATCTCTATTCAACCACAAACGGGCTATTATAGTCATTGCATTTTATGTGTGTGCGTCCGTTTTATACATTATAAATTCGTGTCACTTTATTTAAAGTAATGTCATTTAATTTGCACCTCTCCCCGTCTATAAGTCCAAATATCTTAAATTATAAAATGTAAAAAATAAGAATTAAACACGTAATATCATGCTGTGGGGTTGAAGCAATGGTACATACAGTTCTTAACTAAATCCTGAGCAACGCCGTGTTTTCCTATTTTCTTTAAAAAATACAAAACAACTGACATTGTTAAGAGAATAAAAATGCAAGAACATAGCGTCTCGATGAAGGAGAGACTAAAACGTTAAAAAAATGGTCGACTGCACAATAATCATTCATTACGTTCGGCTGAAACGGGAACTAAATTAGTTCTTCACACAATAGAGTGAGCAATTAGCACAATTGAATATGGCATTTTAAAATGAATATCTTTGTTTTCGATTTCTCCATCGACGTTCCTTTTTGGCTTCCAAGGAGATCGGCTACATTATTTTACGCATTTCACACACTGAAAAAATTCCTCTTAGAAACGACTACAGGAAAAACGAAAGGCGATTTTTTGACGATAGCATCGTGATCCTTCCTGTTTTTGTAATGTATAAGTACGTGATTACAATCGGTTAAACATATCAATAAGCGTTTAACAGTATTTGGATATTATCATATATATATATATATATATATATATATATATATATACTAGCATGCTGCCTGCCATTGCCCGTTCGTAAAATACGCTTAAATATGATATTTTGATGAGTGCAGATTTCGTATTTATTATTATATTATATTGGACCCAATATATAGTGATCATTAGAAGATTTATAAAAAAATGACCCGTGCGCATCCGCTGAGAATAGAAACCAGAACGTTTAGCTTACGATTTACTTTTTCTTTTTACGTTAATGACTTAGCTATGAAGACGTGCTTGCTTCAAGATTAAACATTAAAACATGGGCCAATAGCTATTACGTTATGCATGCATATTTGTTATGCGGTCGTTCGACCTTTATTTGGCAAATTTCAATTTTAAAATTTTCAAACTTTTGCACCGATTTTTCCGCATAAAACCCAAATATAAAGTTTTGCGTGGGTTCAAATACACTATCTATTAAGTTTCATGGCTGTAGAAAAACCAACTTAGAGAGAAATTTGGTAGGCAATATCTTTTAAAAAATATATATGCGTATACATAAATATATAAAGAAATGGTTTTCTGTTTACTATAAACTACTTACGCAGGTATAAATTATGTAGAATATCTGCATTACACGTAATAGTTAACTAAAGATGATCATTCAATAAGAAAACCGAAAAACTAATATAGAATTAATTAAAATGAATGTTTAAAAGAATATTCAAATTAACTAGATTTTTTGCTGATGAAAGACATTCCACGATCCATATATAACAAATTTGTTTTTCTCTTTTAAAATAAATATAAAAAGGGTGTTTAATATGAATACCAATACACAAAACCCAAATTTATAGAAGTATACATAAGTCAAAAAAAATTGTTAGTGATCATGATACACAACGAAAACGCACACGTATATCTGCTTTTGTAACATTTATAAATTGCAGTAATATCAATAAAAGGTATAGATAAACCATCTAAAAAAAGAACATCATACACATAACAACACATGCATGTCTCTCTTCTTCATATTCCTATTTGCTTTTATTTTTGTGGTTTAAGTTTGTGGTCATACGATAGTTTTCTATTTTTCACACAATTGTTTTAATTATTGTTGTACTCTGCAGAATCCTTCAAGCTGCACTGATTGGTAAAAGGGGTGAATAAGTTAGTATTGTATAGTCGTCCTCCTACTCCTCCTCCTCCTTACCTTAGCAGTGTAAGTGTAAATTAGTTCATGACACTTTTATCTCCTCATTTTTGTTCTTAAACGATTGAGTTCCTTGCATTGGACTTCTAAAGAGATACTTCAAAGAGCGGATACCAATGCCAGATAGAGGATTACGTTTTCTAGCGGTATGATCCACTTATGGAGTCTAGTCTCTTCCTGAAATGTTGTCAGTGGTTCAACAGAGTAGATTGAACTTAAAATTCAGTAGTTAAATCGTTGTTTAACATTCATAAATTAAATCATGTAACCTTGTCATTTCTACCTGGCTTCGGACTTCCTTTCCATCTCCGTCAATTTCAGTGAGGAATTGTAAACGTTAGTAATTCAACCAACCAGTTATCAAGCGATGTGTTGTTCAAAACTGGATTTAATCTTTTGGTATTTGTTAATCTGTCTCAAACAAGATATAAGTTCTCCACAACGGAATCGGACAAGGAAAATGCAGTGCATATTAGTGTGCTGGTGCTTCCTAATTGGATCGATCTATTTCCGTACTATATTATTCTATGAGCTGATTGTCCTGTCTTTTTACATGTTATCAGAATAATAGTATGTAATTCAAGGTTACACCAAGGAAATATGAAACGATGGTCGCTGGAAAGATGGTGGGATCCTTCTACCGCTCCAGAAGATATCTCACTACTGATGCAATTCTCTATCTATATAAAAGCCAAGTACGTCCAAGGATGGAATACTGTTGCCATATCTGGAAAGGAGCTGCTAAAAAATTAGCCTATCCTGCCTTGACAGAGTACAAAATAGACTTCGTGGCTTAGTGGGGGATGCCCTTTTCTCTACCCTGCAACCTCTCTCCCACAGAAGAGACATTGCGAGCCTATCCTTGTTCTATCGTTATTTCCATGGCGGGTGCTCGTCTGAACTCTAATCTCTGGTCCCTCCTCGCCAATCTTTCACGAAAAATACCCGTCTAGCTGAATCCACTGTGAAAAATTTCCCCCACTCTATATCTGTGCCTAAATCAAAACGCGGATTCCATGAACAAAACTTCTTTTTTAGAACTGCACGCCTGTGGAACTCTGTTCCGTCTGCCTGCTTCCCACCGGACTACAACTTGGATGTCTTCAAGTCCGACGTAAACAAATTCCTAATGAACCGCTCCCTTAAGTATACACTTCATCAAATATCCACACTAACGTAATGTACTTGCAATAACCTTTATCGCTGAGTGGCTTCCGGGCCTTGATAAGTGGTGATCACTGTGTAAAAAAGAAAATATATATATATATATATATATATATATATATATATATATATATATAAGGCACTCCAGACCACGTAATATGTAGTAGTCAGCCTGATTTTTTAAGGTATTTACTACCGTGTTAAGAGAACTAGGCTTGATTAGTGATTTGTTTCTCTTATTCGAACATACTTATTTTGGATTTTGGATGTTACGCGAAGTTGAATAAGAATGATTAACTGCTCAGTGTTCTGGTTCTTTGGTTGGCCATTATTACGTCAAATGAGGCATCAGCGACTTTACTGGGATCTGAAAATAATATTTGACAATTTTAATCGCAGCAGGCGGATCAAGAAAAAGAGCCACTTGTGAGTAATGATTGCTGGGTTAATTTAGTGAGAATAAGTAATCAAACAGCTTAAGAAAATGGCATAGTAGAGATCGATTTGAAATTCTTTGATTGCGTCGCTTCTTTAGTATAAGAGTGATGGTTTTGTTTAGTGATTATAATATTTCCTGTTGGCATATATAGTTATTCATCATCTCAAGGATATATTTTAAAGTGCTTGATTGTTTCTGTAAAAATATCATTGATTTATGAGCTTTAAGATTGCTTATATCTATAACAACATCTTTAAGTCAAAACGAATCAGTCATTCCAGTTTTCTGTGGGTATTGAAGTCTGTTTATATATGTTTACTAATTGATATTGCTCTTCATCAAAATAACTAGAGTGCAACTATTATATTTTTAGTCTCTCGATAAAACTTCGGATATCTAATCATGGATCATGGTGATTCTTTTGTGAATAGACAAATGTTTGGATGAGTAAATGTCTGTTATCAAACCGAATTAGTTATTGCAAAGAGATACAATGTTCATGATAATTATTTATGCAATAACTTAATAATGCTTGAAATAAACAAAAAATAAGGCTAATATATAAAAAAAAAAAACATGACTTAGTGGTGACATCAGAGATGAAAGAATGTAATATAGACACGTATAGTTTAAGAAGTTGAGGTGGACAGACGAGAAATAGGTTAGTAAGCGACCGAAAACGATAGAAGATGAATAATGGTCTCTGTACGCCGTGAAGTTATCGGGCGCATAAAATAGCAAGAATGTAATAATATGGAAAAGGGTGTTAATCCAAAGTCAGGAAACATCAGAAACTAAGTGGTGCATGAAAATATAACCCAAGTGTCGAATGCTTTTCCCTTGGATGAATCTTTATTGTAGCCTTTATCAATCAAGACCAACTGATGGACGAAGCTATGTTCCCCGTTTAGGTTTGATTTAACCCCTAGGAAGATGCTATCCTCCCTGTGTTTAAAAGGAACTGTCCTTGTGCTATATAGTTTAATTTGTTACACTGTTTGTGGAATTGTATATACATTCATAAATATATGTGCACACACACTAGACATTCATACGTATAAATAAATCATATTATATATACAGCACAGCTGGACATGCACATATACATATACATATATGTAGATAACTGTATTACGATACACCTTACTACAGAACTGCATTGTGCAACATATGTTACGATTTTGGTGTTTTTATTAATTAAATTAAAATTCTTCGTGTAAATTAGGTTTTATTGTAGTTTTAATCTAAATATAAAAAGTAATATTAAAAAGGATTTATGTTATGTTTCAGAATAAACTAGGTTCGCTATGAAGGGTGAGTGGTCACACTATGTATGCTGAAGCCTGGCCTAATTTTATTTAACTGCTTTAGGCTCAATTATTTCCATTGCGAAACTACATTTGTATACTAATGGGTCATAGCGTATCGAGGCTCAAAGATAACTCGAAAATAAAAGTCAGTCAGTTTTCCAGATGAACAATGAAACGACATCTTGGGAAAATTAGAGACGATGGATGAAATGCATAGATGAAATGACAATGTATTTATTATACTTTGTATTTATTATACAATGTATTTATTATACAATGTATTTATTATACAATGTATTTATTATACTTTGTATTTATTATACAATGTATTTATTATACAATGTATTTATTATACAATGTATTTATTATACAATGTATGTAATACAATGTATTTATTATACAATGTATTTATTGTACAATGTATTTATTATACAATGTATTTATTATACAATGTATTTATTATACAATGTATTTATTATTATACAATGTATTTATTATACAATGTATTTATTATACAATGTATTTATTATACTTTGTATTTATTATACAATGTATTTATTATACAATGTATTTATTATACAATGTATTTATTATACAATGTATTTATTATACAATGTATTTATTATACTTTGTATTTATTATACAATGTATTTATTATACAATGTATTTATTATACAATGTATTTATTATACAATGTATTTATTATACAATGTATTTATTATACAATGTATGTAATACAATGTATTTATTATACAATGTATTTATTATACAATGTATTTATTATACAATGTATTTATTATACAATGTATTTATTATACAATGTATTTATTATACAATGTATTTATTATACAATGTATTTATTATACAATGTATTTATCATACAATGTATTTATTATACAATGTATTTATTATACCATGTATTTATTATACAATGGATTTATTATACAATGGATTTATTATACAATGTATTTATTATACAATGTATTTATTATACAATGTATTTATTATACAATGTATTTATTATACTTTGTATTTATTAGACAATGTATTTATTATACAATGTATTTATTATACAATGTATTTATTATCCAATGTATTTATTATACAATGTATTTATTGTACAATGTATTTATTATACAATGTATTTATTATACAATGTATTTATTATACAATGTATTTATTATTATACAATGTATTTATTATACAATGTATTTATTATACAATGTATTTATTATACTTTGTATTTATTATACAATGTATTTATTATACAATGTATTTATTATACAATGTATTTATTATACAATGTATTTATTATACAATGTATTTATTATACTTTGTATTTATTATACAATGTATTTATTATACAATGTATTTATTATACAATGTATTTATTATACACTGTATTTATTATACAATGTACTTTTTATACAATGTATTTATTATACAATGTATTTATTATACTTTGTATTTATTATACAATGTATTTATTATACAATGGATTTATTATACAATGTATTTATTATACAATGTATTTATTGTACAATGTATTTATTATACAATGTATTTATTATACAATGTATTTATTATACAATGTATTTATTATACAATGTATTTATTATACAATGTATTTATTATACAATGTATTTATTATACTTTGTATTTATTATACAATGTATTTATTATACAATGTATGTATTATACAATGTATTTATTATACAATGTATTTATTATACAATGTATTTATTATACAATGTATTTAATGTACAATGTATTTATTATACAATGTATTTATTATACAATGTATTTATTATACAATGTATTTATTATACAATGTATTTATTATACTTTGTATTTATTATACAATGTATTTATTATACAATGTATTTATTATACAATGTATTTATTATACAATGTATTTATTATACAATGTATTTATTATACAATGTATTTATTAAACAATGTATTTATTATACTTTGTATTTATTATACAATGTATTTATTATACAATGTATTTATTATACAATGTATTTATTATACAATGTATTTATTATACTTTGTATTTATTATACAATGTATTTATTATACAATGTATTTATTATACAATGTATTTATTATACAATGTATTTATTATACTTTGTATTTATTATACAATGTATTTATTATACAATGTATTTATTATACAATGTATTTATTATACAATGTATTTATTATACAATGTATTTATTGTACAATGTATTTATTGTACAATGTATTTATTATACAATGTATTTATTATACAATGTATGTATTATACTTTGTATTTATTATACAATGTATTTATTATACAATGTATTTATTATACAATGTATTTATTATACAATGTATTTATTATACAATGTATTTATTATACTTTGTATTCATTATACAATGTATTTATTATACAATGTATTTATTATACAATGTATTTATTATACAATTTATTTATTATACTTTGTATTTATTATACTTTGTATTTATTATACAATGTATTTATTATACAATGTATTTATTATACAATGTATTTATTATACAATGTATTTATTATACAATGTATTTATTATACAATGTATTTATTATACAATGTATTTATTATACAATGTATTTATTATACAATGTATTTATTATACAATGTATTTATTATACAATGTATTTATTATACTTTGTATTTATTATACAATGTATTTATTATACAATGTATTTATTATACAATGTATTTTTTATACAATGTATTTATTATACAATATTTATTATACAATGTATTTAGTATACAATGTATTTATTGTACAATGTATTTATTATACAATGTATTTATTATACAATGTATTTATTATACAATGTATTTATTATACAATGTATTTATTATACAATGTATTTATTGTACAATGTATTTATTATACAATGTATTTATTATACAATGTATTTATTATACAATGTATTTATTATACAACGTATTTATTATACAATGTATTTATTGTACAATTTATTTATTATACAATGTATTTATTATACTATGTATTTATTATACAATGTATTTATTATACAATGTATTTATTATACAATGTATTTATTATACTTTGTATTTATTATACAATGTATTTATTATACAATGTATTTATTATACAATGTATTTATTATACAATGTATTTATTATACTTTGTATTTATTTTACAATGTATTTATTATACAATGTATTTATTATACAATGTATTTATTATACAATGTATTTATTATATAATGTATTTATTATACAATGTATTTATTATACAATGTATTTATTATACAATGTATTTATTATACAATGTATTTATTATGCAATGTATTTATTATACAATGTATTTATTATACAATGTATTTATTATACAATGTATTTATTATACAATGTATTTATTATACAATGTATTTATTATACAATGTATTTATTATACTTTGTATTTATTATACAATGTATTTATTATACAATGTATTTATTATACAATGTATTTATTATACAATGTATTTATTATACTTTGAACGTGAAAACGACCATGTTTTAGAAAGCTGCGAAACAATCTTGTGGTATTGTGTTCGTCAGATAAGAAGTTTGTCAAAAAAGACTTTGCTAAGTTAGGTACTATGGCAGTTCAGTCGCCAATCTCAAGTGACGTGGGAAGTGCTTTCTGGACGATTATGAATTATTTATAAATGATGGTGAATTTATGTTTATATTTAAAATATCGGGTCGACAAGAAAGTTATTCTGGATTCTTTACTTAAAAATCCAAATAAATATATCTCGGTTCTAACAAAAATGTACGGTTCGAAATAGGAATCACTGAAATCAACGCAAAACAAGTGTATTTGTGCCAGTAATGTGAAAATCTTGCGTTCTGGTGACGATGAAGTCACTGATGGCATTTTTTTTATATCGCTTACGTTTTTTTAAGTATTTCTCACGAAAAAAAGTGGTCAAGATGGTTGAAAAGTAATAGTAAGTATGTGCAAGGTCTGGAGAGTATGGCATATAAGGCAGAGTTTTGTAATTTACAGGAAAAACGCATCATTTCAAATCAAATAATCCCCAGGACTTTCTTAACCAAATAAAAAGTTTTTTCCTACCTTTTGGGATGTTACTCGTTTACACACTATTAACCAGAAAAACACCTTACTTCTTAGGTGTTCATTTCGAAATAGAAAAAGCGTTATTTTCAAATACTGATGTAAAAATCAATATAGCATCTTTTTTCATTATATGGATAATCAACCTGGTTTTATGTTTCAACATATTTGAGAGGAATATCAGCGTTTGTTAAGATCTCACTGATATTAAGCAATGCAAAGTGTCATATATGAGAAAAATGACTTACACAATAAAAAGTAAATCACTAACGAAATTTTATAACAAAATTTAACTGCTTCCCCCACCGTGTTTTGTTGCGGGCAGCATACATTTGTGAACAAGTTTTACGTATAAAATTAAAACATAATTTATTACTGCAGCATTAGAAACAAAACTGCGCATCGAAGAATTAACAATAAAACAGGAAAGTGACTAAGAGTTAAATACAAAGATGTTCGTACAAGTAAAAGTATTGAATTAAAATATAATTTTTTGTAAACGTCAAATTGTTATAAAAACCTTGATGAGAACGAAAATAAATTTACTGATAAAAGATAAAATTTGCATACGATCTAATTTGACATTAAAAAATTTGTAATGAGCACTTAAATCAACACCTTAGATATTGATTGGATTGAAAGAGAGAATGTAACATTGTGGGTTAAATAACGGCTTCTGTTAGAGAATTTTATCCAAATTCAATACGAAATGTTTCCAAGTTAGAAAAGATACTCCGATATAAAAGCGGAAGTGACATCAAACCAATGGTTGTGAGATGAACACTCGAGATTAAAACAGTAATCCGAATAAATCAGATTATAATATTATATATTTAAACTTATGTCGCCATACGGCCACGCCATTATGTGCTGTTAATCAAACTCACACACGCACTCTCTCTCTCTCTCTCTCTCGCTCTCTCTCTCTATTGGATACATAGAACGTCATATATTAGTTTGTGAAATCTGAGCTCATATTGCGTTTTTGCTCTTGTAAATGTTAATCAATTAAACACTTTTCTTAAATATCCTAATATTTGCTGACATCTTTAATTATGTTATTGGAGTCATATGGTTCTTCCACTTTCTGTACCATCTCAATACGTCAAAACAAAGATGTTTTATGTTGATTACGTCCAACATAATGGTGAACGTTTGGCAGATTTTCAAAACTTGACTAAGTTTATAAAGTTTCATAAACGACAACTTATAAAGAATTAGTGATGGCAATTGAAGAACTTCTGAAATAAGGTCGTGTTGCAAACTACATGATTTACATGCTTTGTATTATTATTATACACATTATAATGTATGTTATATTTATTGTTATACACATTATAATGTATGTTATATTTATTGTTATACACATTATAATAATGTTATATTTATTATTATACACATTATAATAATGTTATATTTATTATTATACACATTATAATAATGCTATATTTATTATTATACACATTATAATAATGTTATATTTATTATTATACACATTATAATAATGTTATATTTATTATTATACACATTATAATAATGTTATATTTATTATTATACACATTATAATAATGTTATATTTATTATTATACACATTGTAATAATGCTATATTTATTATTATACACATTATAATAATGTTATATTTATTATTATACACATTATAATAATGCTATATTTATTATTATACACATTATAATAATGTTATATTTATTATTATACACATTATAATAATGTTATATTTATTATTATACACATTATAATAATGTTATATTTATTATTATACACATTATAATAATGTTATATTTATTATTATACACATTATAATAATGCTATATTTATTATTATACACATTATAATAATGTTATATTTATTATTATACACATTATAATAATGTTATATTTATTATTATACACATTATAATAATGTTATATTTATTATTATACACATTATAATAATGCTATATTTATTATTATACACATTATAATAATGTTATATTTATTATTATACACATTATAATAATGTTATATTTATTATTATACACATTATAATAATGTTATATTTATTATTATACACATTATAATAATGTTATATTTATTATAATACACATTATAATAATGCTATATTTATTATTATACACATTATAATAATGTTATATTTATTATTATACACATTATAATAATGTTATATTTATTATTATACACATTATAATAATGTTATATTTATTATTATACACATTATAATAATGCTATATTTATTATTATACACATTATAATAATGTTATATTTATTATTATACACATTATAATAATGTTATATTTATTATTATACACATTATAATAATGTGATATTTATTATTATACACATTATAATAATGTTATATTTATTATTATACACATTATAATAATGCTATATTTATTATTATACACATTATAATAATGTTATATTTATTATTATACACATTATAATAATGTTATATTTATTATTATACACATTATAACAATGTTATATTTATTATTATACACATTATAATAATGTTATATTTATTATTATACACATTATAATAATGTTATATTTATTATTATACACATTATAATAATGCTATATTTATTATTATACACATTATAATAATGTTATATTTATTATTATACACATTATAATAATGCTATATTTATTATTATACACATTATAATAATGCTATATTTATTATTATACACATTATAATAATGTTATATTTATTATTATACACATTATAATAATGTTATATTTATTATTATACACATTATAATAATGTTAAATTTATTATTATATACATTATAATAATGCTATATTTATTATTATACACATTATAATAATGCTATATTTATTATTATACACATTATAATAATGTTATATTTATTATTATACACATTATAATTTATGTTATATTTATTATACACATTATAATGTATGTTATATTAACAGTGTTTAAATGGTTAAATTTTCGATCTTTATTTTTTTCGCAATAGTAAACCATTCCAAACTTAACGTTCTATTTAATAAGTTCAATTAAACTCTGACATTTCTAAAATCATATCTTTTATACGACTACAAAATATCATATCGTTTATACGACTAAAAAAATACTCTGTGTTCCCCCAAAATTGATAGGAAAAAGACGAGTTTTAAAATTTGATGTATAAGTTTTTTTTCAACATACCCAGCATTTCTTTTTCTATCTTTTGTTAAATTGATTGTTATACACTACTTACCAGAAAAAAAACTCTTCTCTTTAGAAGCGTAAATTTCAAAAAAGATAAGTCTTATATATAAAATACCGATGCTGAAACGAATCTAAGAGTATTTTCATGATCTGCATTATTGATCTGGTTTTACGCTTAAACATAATTCAATCACTAGTGTTTGTGAAGATACTACTGACATTAAGCAACGCCATATATGAGAAAAAATATTTACATAATAAAAAGTAATTCAGTAACAAAATTCTATGGCAAAATTAAATTGCTTCTTACACCGTGTATAAATGGATACGTATTTTATTGGACACAGAAGTACGCATTCGAGTGTTAACAATGACGAAGTGAAAATACCCAGAAGTTAGTACAAGTAAAATATTGAATGCAAATATAAAATTATGACTTAGATCTGTTGAAAAATATTATTAAAATCTTTAATGAGAAGAACAATAAATGTCACACATAAAAGATCATATTTTAATACGAGCTAATTTCTAATGATATATTTAAACAGAAATTTGACATTAAAATTGTTTGTACTGATCACCTAAATCAACACTTTAAGGATTGTTGGGATGGAAAAATTCTAGCATTGTGTTACCATACTTTTTTTTACTTATAATTGGGTATACTCCCTGAATGTTGGTAGGTTCTATTTATAAACACTGCTGATGACAACTGACGAATTAAAATATTTCACGTTTATTTATAACCCAATCATAGACCAGAATTATTCTATAAAAATTGAGTCTTTTTTAGCATTCTGGCACGTCATTTTTTTCGTGTGATAATCAAGCCAGGATAGTTTTAGCGCAGAACACAGTAATTCACAAGAAATCTAAGTATAGTCAGAAATTATTTTCAAATGTGTTGGAGATGTAAAAATGGTATTTTCGTAGTTCATTTGAAGTGTTTCCAAGGGTTTAACCCAAAACTAAGGAAATGCCATTTTTACATCTCCAACACATTTAAAAATAATTTCTGACGAGGACGCTTCACAGAACGTCTGAAACGCGTAAAAACGATTTCAATGACTTAAAAACATTATTACAATGATCCAAACATAATTCTCAATGAAAAACCAAGACACGGAATAATAGAATAATGTTAAAAAATACACATCGTTGGTGACTACCCCCTTATTTAAATATACATCTTTCTTTCGTTGGAATTTCTTAACCCATTATATATATATATATATATATATATATATATAATAGTAGCGTTCGTGTGTGTACAACTCCCAATGGCCAAAGAAATATAAAGGCCATATGTGTGTACACCTTTCCTGGTCAAGAAATGTTAATGCCCATGTTAGGATACTTCTGTCAAAGGAGATATTATATTGTATACGGACTTTCAATATATAGCATTCTTCAAATCACTTTTACATTATTGAGTTACGGTCATTAACATATTACATTAAATGAAATCTGTTTAAATAATTACCTCGATGGCATTACTTATTCGACATAATAGCTTTGTTTCAACTGTATTAATAAAAAAAATTATAAAAAAGCTTATTTAAATTTCAAGTTATATTTGATTAACTTATTTTATCTAAAATCTGAAACCGTTTTATTTTCAAACCAAAGCCCAGAAAACCAAAAGGGGAAATAAGCGTGATAGTTTAATTGAAAAAATGTTTTAAACAGAGCACGTTATTAAATATTTCCTGGTTTTGTTTTCATTTCGAAATATTAGTCTAAGCTGAATTATTATTTTTAATTCGGAAGAAATTTTTTTCGCATATCTTAAGTAACCTTTTTTATTTTATAGAGAAAAATAATAAAAATTAATGTCGTCATTTACTTGCATCCTCACGAGAGCAGAGTTAGTCAGAGACACATGTGAACAACAAAACCCATCATCCCCTGCTGTTTTGCTTTTTTTGCTTATAAAATTTAATCGATGTTGCCCATGATTTATTATTAAAATTATACCATAGACAGTGTGTTTAATTGCCTGCGAAACAGATTTTCTTTATAATGTATTTAATATCTTAAATTAAAAAATAGCAAATTTTTACGACGTGACCCAGCGTCGTTTAACCCCTAGAAAAAACTGGTCAATACAAAGTTTCTTTCCAACTCCTCAAAAAACTTGAAAATGACGACTTTTTATGGTTTTCGATGGTGCTGAAAACGAATATGCCATGTAAATTTGGGGCAGATAAGTAGTTTTCATGATATAAAAAATACTTTTCTAAAAAGTGGGGGATCATTCACTTTCCTATATAAATTTAGCGTAAAATAGGCACACTCTTCCGAACTACCTTATAAGTTCTTCATATCATTAAACAAATTAAACTGTGGTATCCGTTTTCAGCACCACCGAAAACCGGCGCTGTTTTTTACTAAGAGATTCGTGTATTTTTCTAATTTAGGACGTAAATAATGCTGTCAGTAAGCTTACACGAGTGGTTTACAAAAATATTTTTTTGTTTTTCATTTTTGGAGGTGTGTATTTAATTTTAGAATGTGTATAGTTTTTACCAGGTGCTTCTGTAGTTTACTTAACCACCTCCTAATGTAAACAGAATTTTTGTGAAATGTTAAACTGCAGAGGCACCTGTTCACAACTATACAAGTTGTATAATGAAAAAAGACCGAAAAACAAAAGTATGCTTTTGTAAACTTACTAACAGCATAATTAGTGTCCTAAATTATGAGATAAAAAACTGAACGCATCTCTTAGTAAAAAAAACAGCGCCAATTTTTGGTGGTGCTGAAAACGAATATCACAGTTAAATTTATTTTATGATATGAAGAAATGACTAGGTGATCAGATAGTGGGTGCTCATTTTACGTTAAATTTATATAGTAAAGTGTTCCCCCACTTTTGAAAAAGTAATTTCTTCATATCATAACACTTATCTGACCCGAATTTAAAAGTAATATTCGTTTTGAGCACCACTGAAAACTATTAAACGTCGGCATTTTAAAGTTTTTCCGGGAGTTGGAAAGAAACTTGACA
Source organism: Euprymna scolopes (assembly GCF_053919585.1). Lineage (NCBI taxonomy): Eukaryota > Metazoa > Mollusca > Cephalopoda > Sepiida > Sepiolidae > Euprymna > Euprymna scolopes. The sequence goes on along the minus strand of NC_136494.1, from coordinate 133,762,521 downwards.
TTGACCAAAAAAATTAAGAGCTATTTTTTTGTGTGGCCTAATGCGTTTAAGCAGTCTTTATAAATAATATGAAAGAAGAAATTTAAAAAAAAAATGTAAAATTTTAACGTGGGGGATAACTTTTTTTTATATAAATTTAACGTAAAATAAACACCCACTTTTTGGCCAAAAAAACGTTCAACTAGAATGTCATCTCTAGCATTTTTCAAGTTTGGCGATTGAGAGGGGGCGGTGGACGATATATGATAAATATAAACATTTTTAGTTTTTGTGGGGGGATTATATTTGAAACATAAAATAACGATAAATTTAATTAATTCTTATGAAACTATTGTGTACTTTCACCTAACAATTTTATAAACAGAACGAACCCCAAAATATGACAAATTCAATTTTTTGGGGGGGGAGGGATTACATTAGAAATATAAAATGACGAAAATGTAATTTAATTGTTTTTGGAATTCATTTTTGGTAGATCTTTTTTTCTCTTTTTTTTGCGATCGCACAGGCATTCACTGCTATTTTTATTGAAACAAAAGTTGTAACGATTTATTTATTTTAGTCTTTTCTTTGGGGGGAGGCTTTCCACTGCTCACTGTCCGGAGAATAGTTTCATCTCTTTGTATCCATTCTGTCGAAATATATGGTGGAGAGAGCATCACATACATCTTTTTTTGGGTCTATTACATTTTTTAAATTATATTTTCACCCAAAACAAGGCACATTGCCACTTTAGTGTAGGGAGCTACTATCAGGGGCAACAACTACTGGGGTAATGTTGGGATTTGGGCAGCAAGATGTAGGTTCACATTACAGTTGAACTTCTGCATGTCAGTAGAGATGGGGTAGCAGGGACCTGGAATGGACTTCCAGAGTCTAGCGGTTTTGGGGAAGAAACTACTGGGGTAGAAAGATCTTTTACATCTAGGGATCTCTACTGGAGGGATTTTTTATTATTATTCAATTTTCACCCCAAACAAGGCACAGTGCCACTTTGGAGCAGGGGGCTACTATCAGGGACTTAATTAGCGGGGTCATTATGAAGGGAGATGAGCAGAAAGATGCTTGTTAACATTACACTTGAACCTCTGCATATCATTGCAGTTGGGAAAGCAGAATCACGGAAAGGAGTTCCAAAGACCCGCAGTTCTGGGGAAGAAACTATTGGAGTAAAACGCTTTCTTGCACCTAGGAATCTCTACTGTAAAGGGATGAGACTTAGTAGCCTGTCGGGTTTGTCGGGGGTAGTTACGTCGGGGAGGTACAAGTGTTTGCAGTTCGTCAGAGCATTCACCATTAAAGTACTTGTAGAACAAGCAGAGGGATGCAACATCTCGCCGATGGAACAGACGCTGAAGCCTAGATGACAGTTCAGGACCTATCAGGTTGGTGACTCTCTTTTGAACCCTGTCCAGGAGCAAGAGACAAGCAACAGATGCACCAGCCCAGATGTGACAACAGTACTCCATACATGGGCGAATGGGTGCCTTGTAGGGGTATAGGATACTGTCAGGCGTAAGTAGTTTTCTAGCACGGTAGAGGGATCCAACCTTCCTTGCAGCAGCCTTGGCAATGCTCTCAATGAATCTATTCCAGTTCATATTCCCTGTAAACGTTAGGCCGAGGAGTTTAAAAGAAGTACTTTCAGGTAATGTGTTCTTGGCCATTGCTATTGGTGGTAGAGAAGGTTTCTTGTAGTTATTGAAGGAAACAAGCTTAGTCTTAGCAGCATTGAATGTGAACAACCATTTTTGTCCCCATTCCACTACGGATTGGAGGTCATCATCTAGTGTTTCTGCCATTTCCTTGGATATGTGTTCATTTGTTTTCCCCTCATATCTGTTATAGAGAGTGGTATCATCGGCAAATATACCCATCTCCGAAACAATTTTATCAGGGAGGTCGTTTATGAATATTAGGAATAATAGATGTCCAAGGATAGACCCCTGAGGTACTCCCGCATTTATGTCACATTGTTTGGATGTACGACCGTCGAGGACAACTTTGATTTTTCTATTACTTAAGAAGGATTAAATTACATTATGAATTCTTTTTTTTTTTTTTTTTTTTACAAAGGCATCACCACATTATCAAGGCCCAGAGGCCACTCAAGGATAAGGGTTAAAGAGTGTACAGTAGAAATTGGTCAATATAGTAATCATTAGTAATGAAAATTTGGTAAATTTAATAACTTATATGGAACGGCTCATCAAGAACTTATTTACTTTAGACTTGAACACAACCATATTGTAGTCAGCCGGAAAGCAGGAAAACGGAAGACAATTCCACAGGCGTGCAGTTCTAAGAAAGAAGCTTTGTTCATGGAATCTACGTTTAGGTTTAGGCACAGATAAAGAGTGGGAGAAATTATTGATAGTGTTTACAGCTAGACGAGTGTTTCTTGTGAAAGTTTGGCGAGGGGGGACCATAGATTGAAGCTCAGTTGAACACTTTCCATGAAAATAACGATACATCAGAGACAAACTGGCAACATCTCTTCTGTGAGATAGAGGTTGCAAGGAGGAGAAAAGGACATCTCCTACGAGGCTACGAAGTCTATTTTGAACTCTATCAAGGCAGGACAAGTCCTTTCTAGCAGCTCCTGCCCAGATGTGGCAACAGTATTCCATCCTTGGACGTACCTGGCTCTTATATAGGTAGAGAATAGCATCAGAAGTGAGATATCTACAGGATCGATAGAAAGATCCCACCATTTTTCCAGCGGCCTTGGCAACAGATTTGATATACGTGTTCCAGTTAAGATCAGGAGTAATGGTCAAGCCCAGAAGCTTGTCAAAACATGAGGCCTCCTGAAGACGAGAGCCATTCATTTCAATTGCTGACAAATGTGAATTTGAATGTTGATGATGTAAAGAGAGAAGCTTGGTTTTAGATGCATTAAAAGTAACCAGCCACTCCTTTCCCCATTGTACTACGTGCTCAAGATCAGAGGAGAGAGAATTGGAGAGAACTTGGTCGTTTACTGTCTTAGATGTGGTACCATAAATTGTAGTGTCGTCAGTATAAATGTCTACAAATGATGTAAGGATATGATTTGGAAGATCATTAATGTAGATCAGGAAAAGAGTTGGGCCCAGGATGGATCCCTGAGGGACACCGGCATTAATACTGTGAGCTTCTGATTTTTGCCCCTCAACTACTACTCTTATGAACCTATCAGAAAGAAATGATTTAATAATTGAGAAGACTTTTCCAGCTATACCATAGCTAGCGATCTTATGAAGTAAACCTTTATGCCATACCCTATCAAAGGCTTTAGATATGTCAAGAGCAATTGCCCTAGAAAGATTGCCACCGTCGAGAGATTTGCTAATCCTATGCGATATAACTGTAAGGACATCTGCTGTAGATCTAGCAGAACGGAAACCATATTGAGTGTCACTAAGAAGGTTATTTTTGTTGAGATGTTTGATTACTTCTGTATTTAACACAGATTCTAGCAACTTACTCATGACGCACAGGAGACTTATTGGCCTGTACTGAGAGGGGGATGAGCGATCACCTGAATTCTTAAATACAGGGCATACTGATGAGATTTTCCAGGGAGATGGGAAACTATTCTCCTTAAGACAACGTTTAAACAGTTTTGTAAGTATGGGCGCTAATTCAGGTTGAAGTTTTTTGAGTACTATAATTGGAATACCATCAGGGCCAGTTGCTTCACTGGAATCAAGGTTTTTGATTAGATTGGCAACATCACGTACAGATATACGTATATCACATAGCGTGTTTTCTGATACAGGAGGAAATATCGGGGGTTGGCGGTCTTGGTCGCAAAGGGTAGAATTAGCTGCAAAGTTCTTGACAAAGAGTTTGGCTTTGTCTGATGCTGACGAGATTACCTCAGGTCCATTGATAATAGTTGGGATGGAGCACACGCTTCTGTTCAGGATTCTGTTTGCTATTTGCCAAAACTGGTGGGAACCAAGCCGCTGCTCAGCTACTTTGGACTTAACAGATTGAGCATACAACACTCTTGCGTTCTTTATTACTTTCTTACAATGGTTGCTGGCAGTCCTGAAAACGGCTTTAGTTTCCATACATCTATTACGTTTGAAGCAGTGGAAAAAGTGATTTCTGTGCGCAATGGCAGCAGCACATTCTGGAGAGAACCATGGCTGGCTGTTAGGTTTTTGTTGAAACTTTTTAGAGGGTATGAAATGGTCAATACCTACAATTAATCATTCAGTTAGGTATAATACTATAGAGGACACATCCTTTTTAAACATGGAATGCAGAGGTAGATCAGATATAAATGTACGGAAGCTATCCCAGTCAGCCTTAGTTTATCGATATACTGTACGATGAAGAGGTACGTCTGGGGACTTATTACATTTCATTTTTATCTTAATTGATACAACAGAGTGGTCGGAAGATCCAAGAGGCGACAGAACAGAAACTGAACATAGTTCAGGGCAAGTTGTGAGAAAAAGGTCTAGTAGGCTCGCATACTGGCCGTCATTATCGGGCACACGGGTAGGTTCCTGAACAATCTGAGTGAGGTCATAGGCAATGGAGAAATCATGACAGAACCTCCCCTCATCATCGGTCTTGTTTGAGTGGGTCAACCATTCGACGTTGTGAACATTGAAGTCTCCACATACGTGAATGTTAGCTGAAGGATAAGTAGAAAGGACTTGGTCAATTTTCTCAGATATGCTTTTAAAGATAGTAACTCCGCTGTTGTGGGGGCGATAGAGAGTAAATATAAATGCAGTAGTGTGAGCTAAAGCAACCCGGAAGCACATATAGGGTAAGTTAGGATCTTCCCAGGAGATGTCCCTCCCACATGGAAAGCTATCTTTAATATAGGCACATATTCCATGCCCATGGCGATCTTGGGGGTCAGATTTAGAAGTTAAGTTAGAGTATCCTGAAATTGCAAACTCATCTAGGGAAATAGCCTGTCCAATGCCAGTTTCACTTAAAAATAAAAGGTCTGGTTTAGTCTCCTGTAATTGGGTTTCAACCTCTGGAAGGTTAGAACGAAGACCCCTGATGTTGGAGAAGGAGACATGGTAGTAGGGGTCTACGTTGGAAGTTGGAGAACCGGGTTTAATCGTGTATTTTTTCTTGAAACTTGTCATGATGAAATTTGGGAATTTGTGGACTAGGTCGACAGATTTACTTAGAGCAGGATAGAGAGGGGAAATTAAGAGAGAAAAAGAAACGAAGAATTTTTTTTTTATTTGTAGCTAATGATAAGGTAAAGCCGTAACAATTACCCACTAGTATGGCATCGAGAGGCCCCACCAGAAGCTACTGCATGGTCCAGAATCCATTCACCAAATGGCAATACAGCAGCCCCAGTACTTTGCACCTGCTGATAAGACAGCCTCCTTAGTGGTTAATCCAAGGTTCGGGTCCCTGACTATCAGGCGGATAACGTCAGCCCAGACAAAACGTTTACCTCCAGCACCCTTACTAGTGACATGGCTACAAGGATAGACATAGAAACAGAAAATTTCCGCCATCTCAGCCAACTGTTCGCAAAAATACTGCCAACCTAGAAAACAGCTTTTTCTTCTCCCTTTGTCCGAAAAATCACTCATTTAAAAAATGAGGACTGAGGGACAAATAAGAAGAAGCGAGAGTAACAGGAGCTGCCGATAACGCATCCACAATGCGTTTTCTACTCTCCATTTAAAAAAAAAAACTATTAAGTATTGTACTTAATAAAAGTCCAACGGACGTGTTTAAGGGAAAGTATGGTGATAGATTCCCCTCACACGAACTAAAAATGAGTATAATTCGTAATTTTTGCTATCAACTCGGTAGATAAATAAACATATGTACGAGGAAAAAAAAAGCTAGCATTTAATAAAACAGAAATACACAAATTAAATACTGAAATAAAATGGAGTTGTTAATATTTTAAATCTAAAATAAAAAGCATGATTGAAATCACTTATCTCAACAAAAACAATTCCGTCTCCAAATTGCAAACTGTATTGAAAGAAATTCAGTTAGTAGCGTTCAAAACATTTTTTTTAAATTAGCCGTTAAAAGAAAATCGTGATTTTATTCTGAAATTAAGCTAGTAACGTTTTAAGAAGCTTACGAAAAAAAAGAAAAGGCTGATGGGGGGGGTTTCTTCCGAAAGTAAGTTGGTGCCGTTATAAGTAATTTCGAGATAAGATGGAAGCCGGTATTGGACTAGAAAAAAAGCTAGCATTTAATAAAACAGAAATACACAAATTAAATACTGAAATAAAATGGAGTTGTTAATATTTTAAATCTAAAATAAAAAGCATGATTGATTCTTCCAGTGATTCCATATGATCTAATTTTCCTTAGAAGACCATCGTGCCATATCCTGTCAAAAGCCTTAGATATATCGTTTAGGGTTTGTCGAGGATGTCTAATTCGTGGGGGCACAAGTGTCTGCAGTTCGCCAGAGCATTCACCATTAAAGTACTTGTAGAACAGGCAGAGGGATGCAACATTTCATCGATTGAACAGAGGCTAAGGCTTAGATGCCAGTTCAGTGCCTATCAGATTGGCGACTCTCTTTTGAACCTTGTCTAGGAGCGAGAGACTAGTAGCAGATGCACCAGCCCAAATGTGACAGCAATACTCCACACATGGGCGAATGGTGGCCTTATAGAGATAAGGATACTTTCGGGTGTTAGTAGTTTTCTAGCACGGTAAAGAGAGCCTACCTTCTTCGCACAGGCTCTGTCAATGCTTTCAATGTAATTGTTCCAACTTATGTTTCCTGTAAACGTTAGCCCAAACAGTTTGAAAGATGTACTCTCAGATAAAGAGTCACTGGCCATTGTTATTGGTGGCAGAGAAGGTTTCTGGTAATTATTGAAGGAAACCGGTTTAATCTTGGCAGCATTGAATGTGACAATTCATTTTTGTCCCCGTTCCACTACTGATTGGATGTCATCCTCTAGTGTTTTTGCCATTTCTTTAGAAATGCGTTCATTTGTTTTCCTGTCATGCCTGCTATAGAGTGTGGTGACATCAGCATATATACCCATCTCAGAGGCAATTTTGTCGGGGAGGTCATTAATGAATATTAGGAACAATAGAGGTCCAAAGATAGACCCCTGAGGCACTCCAGCATTTATATCATATTGTTTAGATGTACGACCGTCGAGGACAACTTGGATTTTTCTCTTATCTAAGAAGGATTTAATTACGTTAAGTATTCTACCAGTGATACCGTATGATCTACTTTCCTGAGGAGACCCTCATGCCATACTATGTCAAAAGCCTTAGATATATCTAGAGCTACGGCTCCGCCCTCCCCCGCTTTGTGCAGTGAATGGTATATACGTCCAGAGATTAGAGTGAGGATGTCTGCTGTGGAACGGGCTTGTCTAAATCCATATTGTTTGTCAGTCAGAAGTTTCGGATCTGTAAGGTGATGAACTAGAGCATGGTTAATTATGGTCTCAAATATTTTGGCGAAAAGTGGGAGGAGGCTAATGGGGCGATAATTTAGTTGATCAGTTCTTTCGCCAGAATTCTCGAATACTGGTACCAAAGAAGCAGTTGTGTTGTAGAGTTTGGAGAGAACTGGAGCTACTTTGGCGCACAGCTGGGATGAGATCGGGTCCACATACTTTTGAAGTGCCAAGGTTTTTCATGATAGCATGCACCTGAGCAGGGATAATTTTTAGATCGTCTAGCGAGGCGTCTCTCCGCAAAGGAAAGTCAGTCGGGGGGGGGCTAGTGTGGAGTTTGAGGCAAACAGACTGGCAACCATGTTAGCCTTGTCGTTTGCTGAGCAAACAACCTCGTGTATGTTGGTTAGTGGGGAAATTGTTGATTGCCCATTATTTACTACACTGTTGTAGATTTTCTAGAATCACGAGTTCCTAAATGTTGTGATTCGGTGCGATTTTAGTGGTTTCAGTAAATTCTCTCTTAGCTGTCGCAATTTCTTAACGTTGCTTCTAGCTCCTATATACTTATGTCTGTGTGAACCTGACTTATGTACATTAAATCTGCGGTACCTATACTGCCTTTGAGCAATGGCAGTTGCGCAATTAGAGGTAAAACATTGAGGAGAGTGGGGCTGGCTATAAAATTTCCGCATGGGAACATGTGCTTCAATTGCTGTTTTGAACTATTAAGTGGTCCCATTTACGCACTGCTCAGCGGGAAGAGAAAAATATTTCCCCATGGAGCATCTCTGATAAGATCTCTGATGGCTTCCCAGTCAGTGTTCTTATAATATCTCGTTGTTTTAAGCACTGGCTCTTCAGTTTTGGCTCTAGAGTTTAGGGCGATTTCGACCATTATCACTGCATGATCAGCGTTCCCGAGTGAGATGTCAGCATTTGTTATACAATCCTCGAGAACTGTGGTCAGAAAGAGATCTAGAATGCTGGGTGTTGTTCTTGCTGGTCAGGGAAATGGGTTGGAAACATAAACATTTGTGATAGGGAGTGAGATACAGAGAAGCTGTGTGTTGTGCAACCCGCTGAACCTGTGTAAGTAGAGAATCCAAGCCAGTTTGTGTGGTGGACATTAAAGTCGTCAAATAAATGTACTTGTGCGCTAGTGTCGAGGGGGAGTGCTGTGTCTATGCTGCCAGAGACGTTGTCTATTATGGTGCAGTCCTGGGTCAAGTGAGAGCGGTAGAGAAAATAAAAGTAGCTAATGTTATGTTGTATGTTTAGTCTAAAGCACATAAAGGCTTGATCGTCCGATTCTGGGTTTGTTTCTCTAGTAAAGGGGAGGTTGTTACGAATGTAGACTGTAAGTCCGTGCGTATATCTGTCAGAGTCCTTATGACAGAGTAGGAGATAGCCAGGCATGTTAAAATAGTTAGAGGGGATGGAAGAGTGTAGGTTAGTCTCACTTAGTACTAAGATATCAGGGGTATTTGTTAGGAGAAATGCTTCAACATCAGCTAAATTAGTTCTAAGCCCACGGATGTTCGTGAATACAAGCCTCAAGGGAGAAGGCAAGATAAATTTGTTTGTCCTTAAGCCTGGTTTAAGCTTTTTTTTTATTGTAGTGTCACCATGTTTTTAAAGAGTTTCAGTTAGGTAAGGGGGAGCTGAACAAGAGGTTATGCAGGGTATCATGCATGCAACACAAGTAGACCATCAGCTGACCTTCCTTCAACTAGGACTGTGGCCTCAGGAAAGCCAATCGGGGATGAGTGCAGGGTCCCTTTTCCATGCGGGACATTGCACTACACACATCTCGATACTATACAACTGTTGATTGAGCAGCCGCTCTTGGCGCTACCAAAGTTTAGGGCTCTGTACTACCAGTCGGAAACAGCAGCTAGGAGCTGTCAATCCGGTACCTTCCATACATCAGAAGAAGGTCAACCCAATCTAATTGCACAGGCATCTGTAGTACTCAAGCACTCCCAAGTGCCCATTTTTGAGGGGGGCGATGTTTCGGGAGTATGGAAAGCGGCGTTCATTGCCCTAGACAACAAACAAGATCTACCACTGAGTGTTTTGTCGAATCACTGTGATAGCGTATCTGCGCCTGACTAATAGGCAAAGAAGAAGTATGAAAGCCGGGCGATAGACAGAGCCTATCTACTCCTTAAGCAGTTTAGGTTTGCAGGCCGGTAATTTGTTTGAGTCACCAGCTCTAGGAAGGCTGTCATCTAAGACTGGAGAGGCCTCCTTCCCCGTAGATTTAGTTTCAGAGTTTTCCTTCTCCTAGACGGATGGTCTTGGAAGATCTACTGGGTGCATCAGCCCTGAGAGGATTTGCTCCGCGCCTGGGTCCTAATGCAGGTATTTCTGCGACCCTGCGTTGTAAGTTAAGTTACAGGGTTAGTTTGTAGAGGTCATATATCTAATGAATAGTTTCACTCCTCAAAGTGACTTAGGGACATTACTATTTCATTGTCACTAAGGAGAAAATAAACTCATGCAGTGTAAGCAACTATGTGAGCAGGCTTGTTAGAAAGGCGTTAGTGTGGATTAAGACTTTTACTTTTAGATTTTTACATTTTTTGTAATTTATATGTTAGCTAAGGTACAGGATATCGTTACAGTGTGAGTAGGTATTAGGAATTGAGCTAAGAATTTTACCCAGTCACTGTATAGTTTAGATTACAGGAGGGTTAAGGTGTATGTGCAGTACCGTACGGGTATAACTGGAGGTAAATTTTAAGTCATGGCGTATTCCGTATGTATAATAAAGTAAATAGATATTTGGGCAAGTTTTCAGTAGATACGAATAGATAGGAATTGCAGGTGTTAGTATGTTTCTACTATTGAAGGAAAATAATTTCAATTTTCATTTAAGAGTCGTCGAGCGCTTTGCATAACAGGGAGTATCGATTTTGGTTTTCTATTAATCGTTGCACAACCATCTAGGAAGAGGCATTGTTATGTAATGAAGATCGCTTGGCACCTGAGTGCGTACTTTGGCTGGTAAGTACCAGAATGGATAAGAATGAACTCTAATGCATGTCTTGGAGGTAGAAATGTATAGATGTTTAGTGATGACTGTTAGGCGGTTAGCATGTGAAGGTTAGGATATGGAGCTTAAGGATTTCACTACTAAGGCGTATGTAATGTAGAGTTTTAGTGGCAGCTAGAGGAGGGAGCAGATTGTTAGCTTTCAAGGGAGGTTTTTTAAGTTACAGAGTACAGTAAAGTGTCAAGTAATGTTTTAGCTTGGAAAATAGAAAAAAATTATTTTTCTTCTTTTCCCTATTTATCATGCAGGTTAGACAAAGGTAGTTCTCTTGGAGGTATGGTGATTCGGAGTTCGTATTTATAGGCTGTCAATAAGGGCAGGGACAAAACATTGTATCCATACAGAAAATAGTCCTAGTGACGCAGCGAAGATCACTTGATTTGAGTTACAATTATAGTAACAGTTAATTATAAGCTATATCCAGTGGTTTGGTAGAGATATCAACGGGGCATCTTTATTAATACAAGCAGTAATATAGTAGTTGTAGATATTTAGTATACTTAAATAAAGTTCTTCCGACTTCTACGGTAGATGAAATAAATATATGTTTGTGCTAATTTCGGAAAATTTATCCAGCCTAAGCTATTTTTATTTATGGCCTTCCTTAGTTCAGAGCGTGGAATTAATCATTTATTTAAGCTGGGAGAGAACGTGGTTGATGTTTTGCTGGATGGAGAATTTAAAACTAAGCAAGGAAACAAAAAAATAAAGACACATGCATATATAAATTATTAAAATACACATAATTACAAGTTACAAAATGAAATAAGAAATTTAAAAGAGAAGAAATAACAAATTTAGTATTTATTAGGATGAGGATGGATTAGGATAACACTCATTTTTCCACGTGCACCACGGCAATTCCAGTACCACGGATAACCATGTTTGGTGGAGGGGTGGAGTGATTTCTTCGACCGGATATTATACGTGTTTGTAACTATTTATAGGAGATAAATTCATCTTTCGAATACAACGCACACGCGGGTATGTTAATTTTCTGTATTTTTTTTTTAGTTTTAAGATCTTCTGATTTTGACGGTAGTTAAAATAAATCCATGTTTATGCTAATTTCGGAAAATGTATCCTGCCTAAGCTATTTTTATCTCTAGCCTTCCTGAGTTCAGAGCATATAATTAATCATTTGTTTTTTCATCCGTTCTTTTATTTTTGTTGAAGGGGTATCAACGTTATCCATGATGAAAATGATTAGTATACCGGTGTGTTTCAAACAGAACTTCATGTCAACCCAAGCAACGTTAGATACCCATGCTAGTATATATATATATATATATATATATATATATATATATATATATATATATATATTACGTCCATATTTTAAAACGCACATGAATTAAAATCGATTTTTCTTTTACTTTTATTTTGTGCCTTCTTTCTAAAATACAAAAATTTGACAGTTCTTGCCTATTTTCCGTTTTGCTTTCTTTAAATTTTACTTATCAAAAAATGAATTAATACATATTTCGGATACGTATCACACACACACACACACACACACATATATATATATATATATATATATAAGTTTTTCATCGCAAACAAGGCACAGAGCAACTTTGGAGTAGAGAGCTACTATCGGAGACATAGGTTGCAGAGATAATTATTACCGGTGATAATCAGCAAAATGTATTTTCATATTACACTTGCACTTCTGCACGTCAGTACAGTTGGAAAAACAGAATCCTGGAAGGGAGTTCCAAAGTCTAGCCGTTCTGGGGAAGGAACTATTGGGGTAGAAGACTTTCTTACACTTAGGCATCTCTACTCTATAGGGGTGGGATTAAACTGCTTGTCAAGTTTGACGGGGGTATTTACGTCGAGGGAGTCAAGTGCTTGAAGTTCGTCCGAGCATTCACCATTAAAATACTTGTAGAACAGGCAGAGGTACGCAACACTTCGTTATAGGACTAAGGCTGAAGCTGGGATGATTGTTCAGGACCTATCAGGTTGGCGACTCTCCTTGGAATGCTCTCCAGGAGTGAGAGACTAGTAGCGGGTGCACTAGGCCAAATGTGACAACAATACTCCATACATAGGCAAATGGTGGCCTTGTAAAGCTACTGGATAGTGTCATGCTTTCTAGCACGGTAGAGAGTACCCACCTTCTTTCCAGCAGCCTGGCTATGCTCATAATGTATTTGTTCCTACTCATGTTTCCTGTAAAAGTTAGGCCGAGGAGTTTAAAGGAAGTAAGGTGTTTTGACCCTTGCTGTTGGAAGTTGAGAAGGTGTCTAGTAATTATTGAAGAAAATAAGCTTAGTATTAGAAACATCTGATGTGACTATCCCTTTTTCTCCCCAATTCCACTACATATTGGAGGTCTTCCTCGATTGTTTCTGCCATTTCCTTATATATGTGTTCATTTGTTTCCCCTCGTGCTTGTTATAGAGCGTGGTGTCCTCAGCAAATGTACCCCTCTCAGAGACAATTTTATCAGGGAGATCATTTATAAATATTAGAAATATTTAAGGTTGACTGTTGGCACGAGACTTTCTAATCCTCACCTGGTCGCAGCCATATATTATTAGGGCCATCAGAACTAAACAAATTAAATGTTATCTCCTCAGACCATCGGGCATGGTTCTGCTAATCAATAGCCTTTGTTGTCATGTCTTCAGCAAACTGTTTGCGGGCTTTCTTGTGTATTGCCTTCAGCAGAGGCTTCCTCCTGGGGTGACAGCCATGCACACCAATTTGAGAAGTACAAAGATAAGTGTGCCATACCTACAGTCAAGCATCGTGGTGGGAATGTCATGGTTTGGGTATGCATGAGTGCTGCAGGTATTAGAGAGTTACATTTCATCGAGGGAAACATTAACTCCAACATGTACTGTACAAATACTGCAACAGAGCATAATCCCCTCTCTCCAGAAATTGAGTCGCAGAGTAACGTTCCAGCATGACAATGGCTCAAAACAAACAACCAAGAAAACCGCTGCTTTACTGAAGATGCTGAGGGAAACGGCGATTGACTTGAACCCAATAGAACATATTTGGGCAATCTTACAGCAGAAGGTGGAGGTGTGCAAAGTCTCAAATATCCGCCAGCTTCGCGACATCATCATTGAAGAATGGAAGAGCATCCAAGTGGCTACATATAACGTTCTGGTAAACCCCATGCCCAAGGGAGTAAAGGTAGCTTTGGATAATGATGGTGGCCACACTAAATATTGAGAGTTGACATGTTGTATATCAATATTGCCAACTTTTCGTAAGGGGTGAACTGCCTTTTGTTGTTAGGGATTTAGCCCTTAATGGCTATATTTTGAGTTACTTTGAAAGGAAAATAAATTTAAACTGCTATACACAGGAGGCAAAAAGAAAGTCCGCACTTGTATTTTTTCAAAAACTGCAAATGTTAGCTAAATTTAATGTAACTGTTTAAACAACCTATACCTCATTGAATTGGCCTCTTCTTCTTTCTTTAATTTTACCTGTGAATATTTGATATTTAATTGAAATATTCTAGCGTTCACGTCAATTTAAAAAAATAACCTCAAATTGAGGAGGCAACACGAAAGTCTGCACAATGGAAAATTGTTATTTAAATGTAACATTAGGACATTAATGCAACACAAATACATCAAGAACACAATGAACTAGTTAATATTTTGTAGCATAGCCCTTGTGCAATTTGACAGCCTGCAATCTTTTGGGAATTCCTTGAATTAGACTGCAGCAATACTCCGAGGAAATGGCATCCTACTTCTCTTTAATTTTTGTGCAAAGTTCTTCCAAATTTGAAATTCTATCATTGTTTAGCTGTTGCTTGATATAATGTCATACGTTTTCGATAAGATTGAGTTCTGGAGAGTGTGCAGGCCAATCCAAACACGGAATGTCATGCTCTTCCAAGAACCTGATATACCAGCCATGTGGATGGGAGAATTACCCTGCATGAAGACAGGATTATCATACAAATTCCGACCAAAGTAGGGTAGAAAATTCTTAGTCAACATATTAATGTACTTGGTCGAATTAATTCGACCTGGAAATCGAACTATAAGCTCTGGACAGTTGGTATTAATACTGCCCAATACAAAAACTGAACCTCCACCACCTGGCTGCGTTGGGACTTAGCACCTAGGATTAAATTCTTCGTCTTTCCTCCGACAGATGTACTGCTTACCATTACTGCCTAGTCTATTGAATTTGCTTTCGTCGCAAAAATCACTTTTGACCAATATGAAGAGTCATGATCTTCATTGCATCTGACGAAGTCCAGGCGGCGCTTTCTGTTCTTTACAGAAATTATTGGCTTGCGTCTTCCGACATATCCTCGCAAATTAAATTCCTTTAATTTTTCTTGACAGTAGAAAGAGAGCACTTTTGAACAAGATAGCACTGTTGATTGATTTAGGGAGCCGTTTCAAATCTGTTTCTTAGGCTGCGAATCTTGATAGCATTGTCTTCCCTGTTAGAAGTAACTCTAGTACGACGAGATTTGGGGGCATCACGAACACTGCCGGCGTTTTGGTGTTTTGGTGCACAGTCTTTCGTACCGTTTCTCATCACATTTCAATCTGTGGCCGATTTCTCAATTGGATGAACAAGAAAAGTTGGGGATTAATGAGCTCCTGACAATGACTAAGCGAAAGTCATGGTATATGGGCAAGACGTTACGTTGCATAACCTGGATCAACAACAATTACGATTAGAGATGCTTTGTTGCCTGTTGGTGGGTATTTTAAACTGATAAACGGGCGATAATTTAAGCTGGTTTCAAGCGAATTTGTTGCTGCGGACTTTCAGCTTTTGAAAAAATTACAAGTGCGGACTTTCTTTTTGCCGGCACTGTATATGCTGCAGACAAAATAATTTTCATTGTGTCAAAAAAAACTTTTACAGTGTTGTCCCACGGAGAAATATACGTAAATATTTAAAGAAATGTGAGGGGTGTACTTACTTTTGTGATACACTCTATATATTGAACGAAAAACTTCCAGTTCAAAGTATTCGATTTGCAAAAAAAATTGCTTGTAAGTCAATTAATCTTTTTTAATCATTACAGTATTTTGCTTAAAAAAACTTCCCTCGTTATAGTCATTGCTCCTTAGGAAAAATTGTTTCGGAATTTATTTCTCTCTCTCTCTCTCTCTCTCTCTCTCTCTCTCTCTCTCTCTCTTCTCTTTCTGTCTCTGTCTCCTTGTCCCCCTCTCTCTCTCTCTCTCTCTCTTTCTCTCTCTCTCTCTCTCTCTATATATATATATATGTATATATGTCTGTGTGTGTATATATGCGTATGTCGTGTATGTGTGTGTATAATCTTATCATTTGCGGTCAACTTACTTTTGGCTAAGACTGTATATAATCTGATGTGGATGTATGCCATTATGTCAGCACCTCATTTTGGAGTAATTATTCTCGAATATAATTCGCTTACAAGACGACAGATGTCACTAATCTTAACGATATCTGATAAAATGTTAATGCACAGTGAAACTCGGCAATTTATGTTTTTATTGGATCGCTAATCACTTGCTTTACGTCAACGCTTGGTGCTATAAAGATCCAGAAATATACTTCATTTATACTGGGAATAGAACTCATTATAACGGATACCGTAAGCAAGATAAGTTATTTTCTCAGCGTGCTACGGTTATTGTAGGCGTGTCCTCGCGATGTACGTTCGTCTCACGTTGATAAAATTATCGTCCTTGGTAATTATTTCTTCGGGAACGATATCTTATTCGATTTCCGGAACATACAAGTAGAGGACAATGTTTTTAATACAAATATATTAAATCTGCTACATTTCGGGCATCCACTTTTCTTAAAGTTAATATTATTCTTAATCTAGAATCAGTGTTTGTCAGAGGATGTTTTATATCAGAATAGCGCACTAATAGGAATATTTTCATTAAATTATTCGCATGAATAAACTAAACTCTTTTCTTTTAAATAGTATTGAACTAACCAATCAATTCACTCTACATATTAGATAGAAAATATAATTTTTATCACAGGGAATAAGACAGTGTGTGATATATTAAGGTAAGTTAGCTAGTAGCTATCAGAAAATTTATATAGCTGACATACTCGCGGCGGTTTTATTGGCAAAAGGGAACTATTTTAGGCAAAGTTTATAAAAAAATATAATACACAACTCAATCACGCGGTTGTAAAAATCCTCAATGTTTTCCAAAGGGTTTGTGTAATTAATTAAATAATTATATAAAGAAGGTATTTCAGATTGACCGTTGTTTAAAATCTATATAAACGCAACAAGAGAAGAGACGAAAATATCAGGCATATTATTAGATATTCACAGGCGTAAAAAAATACTAGTTTTCATCTTTTTGAAATAATAATAAAGCACATTGCCGGCGTTCCTCGTCGTAAGATACGCTTACATATGGTATGTTAACGTATGCAGATTACGTATTTATTCTTATAGAGCGAATTTACTTTCGATTATTATGTATATATATGTGTGTGTGTGTGTTTGTGTGCGTGTGTGTGCGCGTGAGTGTGTGTGTGTGTGTGAGTGTATCATTTTTATAGATTGGTTTCCTAGATATACATCTAATGAAACCTGCGTGGTAATTAATTGAAAATGTGGAGCTTCTGTGTGAGCTTTGTACCATGAAAAATCTTGAGCGCGTCCTGCCATTTAAACTGCGAGGTGGGGCTCTGGCCATATACAGGACTCTTAGTATGGAGTAGAAAGCGGATATAGAACAGATCAAGCAAGCCCTTATCACCGCGTACGCTACTGGTGCATATAATGCATAGGACCAGTTTGTCACTCGACAACTTCGTCCTAACGAGACGGTGGACGAGGTTTTTGCTTAGCTATGATGCCTGGCCCGGTTGGTTGGGGGACTGTTGCCCGAATGTTGGCTAAAGTGTGCATTCGTGTCTGGACTACCGCAACATGTTAAACATGTGTTATGTGCCTCACTTTGGAAACAATGAGTGCGAAACAACTGTTGACCCGAACAATAGCTATCATGATTGACCACGACGGCCCTACAGAATTGGCTGCTGCTACATCTGCCAGACGATGACATACAGAATCAAATGTGCACTGTGACGATGATAATTTTGTTTGCTACGGGTGTCGTGGCGA
This sequence comes from Euprymna scolopes, assembly GCF_053919585.1. Lineage (NCBI taxonomy): Eukaryota > Metazoa > Mollusca > Cephalopoda > Sepiida > Sepiolidae > Euprymna > Euprymna scolopes. The sequence goes on along the minus strand of NC_136494.1, from coordinate 133,744,988 downwards.
GGGACTACGTACAGCATCGCAAAAAGAGGCTGAACAGTTGGGCGTGCATAGTCCGTCGTGAGATACGTTGCTTCAGATGCAGTGACCTTCGGCATATATCATCATGGTGTCAGAGAAACGCCGGAGAGGAGGAGGTAGCAGCATTTTTCTCCTCCCCGACAAACTAAATACTGACTCTTCCCTCCATGAAAGTACGTGTAGATGGACAAGAGTGTACGGCGTTAATTGATTCCGGGTGTTCAAAGACTTTAGTGAGTAAAGCTTTGTGTCACTTTTGGAAGTGAAAGTCAGCAGGAGTACTGACAGTTGACGGAAGGACATTAAATTGCCAAAGATACGCCAGAGTAAATGTAGAGGTTGGCCGCGTTCCTGTTGTCGATATCGTGGATGAACAGCTGTTGGGTTTTGATCTACTGCTGGGAATTGATGCTATCAGAAAAGTCGATGTAGTTCATTTCACTGAATCAGGTGAAGCACGTTTTGGAGGCTTAAACAAATGTGATGCCATCTCTATCGACGAGCCAGACTTTAGATTGACTTAAGATCGCATTAATAAAGAATGGACTGCATCATGGAAATGGGCAAATGGTTGCTTTAACAGAAAATTGAATAACAGTGTGCAAGAATACACGATGCCTTATCATGTCAGAGGAGCCGATGAGAAAGAAATTCAACGGTGGCAGAAGAATGGATGGGTGGTGCCATATTCAGAAGAAGAACTTGACCCACCAAAAGGCCTAATTCCTTTAATGGCGCTCGTACAGGAGCAGAAGCACAAGGTACGTTCAGTTCTTGATTACCGGGAATTGAACGAATTTTTGGATGCCTTCACTGCCAATGTAGAAGTGTGCGCATAGAAACTAAAAGAGTAGCGGCGACAAGTAGTTAAGGTGTCGCTTATGGATCTGCGGAATGCATATCTTCAAATCCACGTTGACAAAGCATTATGGTCATTTCAAATAATTATTTTCATGGTCCAGCGATTTTGTCTCACGCAGTTGGGATTCGGCACCTATTATGAAATCTGTAGTAGACGCGATCGTATCTCAGAAAAATGCTACATCAACATATGTGGACGATATTCTCATTAATTAAAGTGTAGTTACTGCGTCACGCGTGCAACGATATTTTTTAGACTAGGGCTTGTTTTCAAAGGATCCAGTGCAACGGAAAGACGGAGCCAGAGTTCTGGGTTTGTAAATCTGGGAGAAAAATGGCACACTGCAATGGAATCGAGGAAGTCCAATTTGAGGAATCCCCGATAAATTGAACTGTCGACGCGAATTTTCTTTTTGTGGGAAACTCGTTGGTCATTTATCTGTGTGTAGATGGCGCCGGGTGGCAGTCGCATTTATCAAGCGCCTAGCAACTGCAGTATCGAAAGGCTGAGACGACAGAATCAAAAATGCATCTCTTTACCACATATTTGCAGAAACTGTGGACAAAGTACGAGAAGCGGATTTTTTTAGAGGAGCCTGGTGCATGGGCGGCAAAGAGGCTACAGTCAGCGTGGATGCAAGTTGCATAGCCACAGGAGTGACATTGGGGACAAATAGAACGGTCATTGAGTGTGCGTTAGCTACGTCCTACTAACAACGCTCAACACATCAATCTATCTGAACTTCACGCAGCACTCAAAGGAGTCAATTTGCCCCTTCAGTGGAAGTCAACACTGTTACACTTAGTTACCAGTTCGGTGTGCGTGCACCGATGGATCTCTAACATTTTGATTGGGAATGCGCGTATGAACACGAAATCCGCTGGTGAATTGCTCATCAGGCGACGGTTAGAAACTTTGAAATCGCTGCCAAAAGAATATGAATTGTCCATCGATATAAAACTCGTGAAGTCCTATCAGAATCACGTAGATAGTCTCACCAGAGTGCCACGCAGGTGGGTGGATCTACTCAAGGAAGAAAGAGAGCCTGTGCTTAGGAGTTGCGCAGCAGTAAGACAACTGGATAGGAACCAGGTGGCTGATATCTATCATCAAAGTGGACATCCAGGAGTAAAATGAACTCTATATTTTGCCAGGATGATGAAATCGCAAGTGTCCAAAGAGAGTGATATTTTACGATTTATGTTTCCGTACAAATATCCAGTGTCCACCAACTTCTTCAGATGTTTATCCATTAGATTTTTACAACAAATGGTATATTTTTAACATGCTGGACATCGTATTCGGGTAAAAATATTTCCACAGCCATGCATCCTCACTTCCTCCATCTTTTGGTGTTATGTAAAGTTAGTTTTCCGTTTTAACCCGTACATTCCTATTTTTATTTTTTATTTATTAATTATTTATTTTTGTTTTAATTTTCCCTGTTTTTCCTATTTGTTTTTTTCAATGATCATATAATTTTATATAATTTCATTCCTATATGTATGCGTGTTTATTTTAATGTTGTTTTTATTTTTGGTTATTGTTTAAATTCGTATTATATTACCCGATGCAAGGGAGGTAACTATCGTGGTATCATTTTTTTATCCAGGATTATCTCTCTTGCATTTTTTGTCTAATCTACTCTAGTGCGTGGAATTAAATATTTATTTCTGTGCAAACACCCGTGGATAACATCTAGTTTTTTGTTTAATAATTTTTCTTTTGATTTAAGTATATGATAATATTCTAATATAAATAGATTGCATCATTTCGATTTGTTAGGTTTATATTTTCCCCCTTATGAATTATTGACAATCTTAATTTATATTCAGTTTTATTTTCCTTTAATTCCTTAACCCATACCACTAAAGTGGTTGAGTTTTTCTTTGTTTTTTTCCGGTTGTTTTCGCTATTTTTATTGGTTCTGTTTCTATTTTCGTTATAGTAGTTGTGGTTGCCACTATTGTTATGATCCTTTCTACTGTTGTTTTCATTTTTATTTACATTGTTGTTGTTTTCGTTATTTTTGGTGTCCTTTTCTTTCCCAGTTTCATTTTTAAACGATGCTAGGTGATTACGATAGCTGTCCTTAAAGCAAGTTCCGGTGCTCCCCAGATATACTTTAGTTTTATTATTTGCTATAACTTTACATTTATATACTACGTTTAAAGTTAAACAATTCCCCGCCATTGGACATTCATTAGGATCCCGTCAGTTACATTCTTTTACATTGTTAGATTCATTTTCTGTCCTATCTCTGTTTTTCAAAAATTTGTTTAATTTTGTGTTATTTGAGCCAATTATGGTATTTTTTAAGTTAGCAGACGATGAGAAGGATAGCTTAACATATTAATATATATGGATTCGCCTGGCATCCCTTTTTTAACTGTTTTAAAATATAGAATCGCTGATCGTCGAAGACAAGATTAAAGCAATCAAGTAGGCATATGAATATATATATAGGTGAGTTTATATATATATATATATATATATATATATATATATATATATATATAAACTCACCTGTCGTTTCCTTTTTTTAGATGGAATCGCCAGATCGGCGAAGACAACATGCAAGTAAGCAACTTCCACAGTTTTATAATTATATAGATTTATGCGCAAAAACATCATAATGCAACCAATGTACCTGCAAATTATGTGCAAACTAAACATTCAAAGCATGAAGTGATACACTTGAGATAGGATAGCTTATGATGTTACTTATTGTGACGACAACACTTTAGAATCAGTTTAATATTTCCTGATAGAATTTGTATACACTATTTTCATATATTTTCATAGGTTAACATATCAGGTATGGTGTCAGTCGATAACTTACGTGAAAGCGAATGCGGTTACTATATAGTGCGAATATCGTCGACACTTGATCGGATTTTAAACGTATATTTAACACTAACTAAAACGGATTAAATTTCTTGTATATTTTCTGAGTAAAATTTGTTAACACGCTTCAAAAAGGCTAGAGAAGATTTTCAAAAAAGCAGTTAATTCCTTTCGTTTCATGTCATGTCACAATAAATTATTTCACACATTCTTATAACAAACAACGCGAATTCTTTTTAGTTTATGAATCTTATACATTTTCGCATGAACTGAGGAGAAAAAACACGTTTAAATAATTGCACGCTATGGCATAGCTCATCTCCTGTTAATGAAGTGTATATTAGTAATTCCAGCAACTAATTCGAACGTGCAAATTATCTCGTATCATTATTCCAATTTCATTAGTGTTAGATAATAGTATGGTCACTAAGATTGTTCCAAATAATGACCATCTGTGTTGTACAATTTAGTCATTTATTTTCATACCTAGTACATGTCATTTCATCGTTTATCGTAATGCATTTTAATGCAAAACTAAATATTATTCTATTAAATAATTTGATTATTCCCACGTGTTTACCTACGCTTTCTACTGAACATTCTACTTCCAGATTAATGCACTGAAAAAGTCCCTTCAGATTAACGTTTACCAGTTTTAAAATATTCTGCTATTCTAGAAAAAAAAAAGTTTCTTTAATCATTTAAAATCTGGCATAGATCAATCAGAATAGGTTTTTGCGCTGCATTTATCGTGAAGGTAAGCAGAAACTGGAAACTATTCCATGTGATAATTATTATTAGTAATAGCAGTATGTCTATATTAACACAGATCCTAGCATTAGAACTTCGAACGTCCAGATTTCATGTGATGAACGTACAGTTTAATTTCCCTCGGTGTGATGTCGAACTGACGATGCCATTTGTTTTGAAAACGTCATCAAAAATATGCTCATCAAATAGATACGGGTGCTTTATAGAATAATCTTCGAAAAGGGCAAAACCAAAATTTCGTTTATATTATTTCATAAGAACGTAAAAATTATATATATATATTAAAATAAAAAGAATAGCTATATTAATATATGTGTTTACGGATTTAATAAATCTTATGGAGGCGACTTTATGGATTCTTGAGAAACGTGTGACGTGTATCAAAAAGGCGAAATACTGTATTTACTGAAATATATTCCAATAAACTTCAATTTACTTAGATTCTCTTTAACAATATCGTACATATTTTCAGTCTTGATGAATAATCATTCAACCACGGTAGTGGTTGAATATATGCTTAAGTCCGAAATTGAATGAATCGAGACACATTCAAACCCCCACCACTAATTCCGTTCGCAACCACATTTCAAACAGGTTATATAATTGGATAGAACACCTCATTAGCTACATTTTGAAAAAAAAAATTTCGAAAATTTGTTCAATAGAAAAAAAGTTACAACAAAATATGTGGGTTCACAAACAGGAGAGTAAGTACATAAGTGACTAACGCTTTTGTTTTCTTTCCATAACTTTTTTTGTATATTAATATTTTTACTGCGATTTTGCCAATATGACATGTTAGCGTAACGGTTAGAGTACCGGGGGTTGGTGGAAAGATTTTAGGTTCAATCCCGTGTATCGTTTTTTTTATATAATTAAAAAACCAAACTTTTTTTTTAATAACTAATTTTTAAAAAAACTCTCCTTATGATTTTATAGCAAAAAATGGTGAATTTATCGATTAAAAATATTAGTGAATTCTATGATATACATATTCTTTGAATGAACTCAAATTTTTCGTTATCACATTTGATGAAAAATGTAGTCCCATTTTGGCAATGCGTCTGACCAATGATGCTTTTGAACCCGCGACCAGCACTGCGATGTCATCAGCAGCAGCCTGGGCATAAATATTCCTATTTTTAAACTCCTTTAAAAGAGGATTCAGCATACAGTTCCATAGTAAAGGTGATAAAATCCCACTTTGGGGGTTTCATTTAACTACTTCCCTTTTAACAGTTGCCCTCAGTAGTTCTACTTGAACTGTTCTGTGCCTCACCATATACTCAATCCATCGGATGAGTACTGGTGGCACATTGAGTTCTCGTAGCGACTTGAACATACTACTGAAGTAGAGACCCTGGCTCGGAACTACTGTGATTGAATGATAAATATTGCATAAATGTGTGTTTGAGAGCTAATTTGTTTTGATAATCATTAATAAATATTATAAATTAATATATTAATACAATAGCAATGCCTGGAAAAATCATGGATTATATGGAAAAATGCGCGCATGAAAAGTAATATTCTTAAGATTTTATTAAACCTGGAAAAGTAAAGGACAAGAAATTCAACCTGGAAAAGTAAAGAACAAGATATTCTAGTAAAGTAAAAAATAAAAAAATTTTAGACTTCAAATATTGCAGCTAAAAATAAAATTTAAATATTGATAAATATTTTATTTATTATTTGCATATGTTGTTGTTTATTGTTGAGTTAGAAAGAATTAAATGATCCTAATTATGATATAATAAAATTATTAATTTTTATGTAAATTATAAAATTATTAATTCCATCTACTAACTAACTAACTAATGAATTAATTTTATTCAAACAATTTTCACTACATAAATATATGCAAATAATAGGGGGAAATAAGTTCAATCCAGCGACTGACACCCTTTCTAACTCAACAGTAAACAACAACATATGCAAATAATAAATAAAATATTTATCAATATTCCAATTTTATTTTTAGCTGCAATATTTTAAGTCTAAAAAATTCTTATTTTTTACTTTACTAGAATATCTTGTTCTTTACTTTTCCGGGTTGAATTTCTTGTCCTTTACTTTTCCAGGTTTAATAAAATCTTAAGAATATTACTTTTCATGCGCGATTTTTTCCATATAATATAATAAACGTTTATAAAATAATATGATATTATGAGTACAGGGAATGCATGAAAGCCCATTCAATCGTAAATTAAGCAAATTGTCACCTGGACTCAAAAGAAAAGCACCCAATGCATTGAGAACAGGTAGGAAGCGATTAAACGTTTATATGTGGCTCGATTGAGCAACAATACTGAAACGACCATCTGTGTAGATTGCTGCACGACGAAACTCTGCCTTTTCTGCCCTTTACTTATCAACCTGTACAGCTTAAACCATATTGAAATCAACAACAATAAACCCGTAAAATATAGTAATCGCTGTATGATTGCATGGTTCAAAGCCACGGAAAGAAGTAAAAGATTTTCGTGTGTTCTTGCTAGTTGATCATACTATTGAGAAAACTTGTATTAAATAAAACTGCGACTATACATAAGTATGTAATCGTTGCAATTTAATTATGAATTATATTTATTATGATTAATGCCTTTATTATAGTAAATTATAATACAATTTTTAGTAAGCAATTCATAGCGAACATTATTTGTCCGTAATCGATGAATATATATCATTTTCTCTTTCTTTTTTTTCATATATATATATATATATATATATATATATATATATATATATATATGATCGGGATCCTTGCCGGGGTCAACGTGACTGTATGTCTCTCTTTCTCTCCATATTTCTCTGTCTTCCATCAGCTGCCTTCGATCTTGAGAATCACAGTTGGCGTTATGTGTAATTTCCTGGATGTACGTGAATCTAGGTCGCCACTGGCAGAGTAGTATGCAAGAACTGTTTAAAAATGTATTGTTATTGTAATGCTGGGTATGGAGCAGCCAAACCAGCTGCCAACATTAGCCTGCTTTTTATTGAAACAAACCGAGAGTTCTTTTCAGTATCCTCGCCTTTCCCTTAAGTGCAATTGGCTGTATCTCTTTGCACTTGGTTCACCAGGAATATTTGTTAGGTAGAACTTCAAGTGTTTCTTCATACGCCCTTTGGCACCTATAATAACAGGTATGATTGATATCTCCCAAAGATCCCAGTTTCTTTTCATATCATACATGAGGTCTTGATATTTATACTGTTTCCCCCTCTCAGCTCTATTCAAACCTCCATCATTAGGGACACTAACTTCAACCAAGGTTGGTACTCTCTTTGACTTATTCCATATAACTATATCAGGTTTGACAGCAGCATTTTCAAGATAGTCGTAATATATGGTATATGTCATTTGCAACTGTTGTAACACGAAAGAGAGGCAGCGTCAGACCATTAGGTTCGATGTGACGTTTTTATTTAACGTTAATATTTTATCCCGGACAATATCGGGTAATTGAAAGATAGATGTTAAGATCTTATTCCGGGCACCACCGGTTAACTAAAAGATATATGTTAATATTTTTGTCCCGGGCCGACATCGGCCGACAATTCTGCCAAAACATTTTTTTCCTTTCTGCTTTTTTTTTTTTGTTGATACACTTTGACACTTGACATGGGGCAAGTGCCTCAGCCAAGTTGAAATGTCCGAACGAATTCAAAGCATGATTCGATTGTTGATATTTTTTCTCTGATTTGAATTCGCACGTACGCATTGGTCAGGTTCAAAGGATGCGCCAACCGTTTTGTTGTTGACGAATTGAAGGACACAATTCATGTGTCAGCTAGAAACAACAACAGGTAGATTATGTTTTTGCTTTGAACTAAAAACTACACACACACACACACACACACGTATTTGTTGGCGTCACAAATATATTTGTGACAGATCAAAACAAGGATAAATAATTTCTTTGGAATTAAAATTTCACACACGCATTTGTAGGCTTCAAAGAATGTTTGTCGAATCAAATATTAAATGATTTTGTATGACTCTGATAAAACCATTTCACCCCAAAATAACATTCCCAACTGTTTTCATTCTCAAACCGAATCGCAGTTCTGAAATATAGATCAAGAGATTTTTGCCACCTGACAATTTTCAATAACATATTTAGTCGAGATGTTAACAGAATAATAAATTGTTTATTTCCTTTGATAATGACACATGTCACATCTAAGGGCAGATTTAACGAAGCATTTTTTTGGATGCAGTGTTCTTACTTACGCGGTTATCGCGTATTACGCAGTTTCGGAATTATCCAATGAGAGAAAACTGGTTAGTTTCCATCGGGCGTTTTTGATTGATCGGGGAGGAGTTAGAATTATTCTTGGATTGTGGGAAGTGGCTAATTTCTGTCATCAGTGAAATTATCCAATGAGAGAAAATCAGACGATTTGGTTATCGAGCATTCTGATTGGTCGGGAAGGAATTGGGAATTGCCGCCCCGCCCAGTGCTCTACTATATAAAGACCAAGAGAGTCAGAGAGTCAGAGAGTCATGCAAGTCGGAGCAAAACAGAGCGAGTCCGAGAGTCAAGCCACCTCACCTCTCCTCTCTCCCCCCTATTCTATTGCCCGATAACTAAAAAGGGTAAAATTAATAGACCTGTAGATTCCAGCAAGGGGAAGCCCCACTTAGAAGTTTAAATGCTTGCTTACAAATTCATACTCCAAACTGTACATGTGTTTGTATATATTTCTTTTATGGTTTTCCTTTAATACATTCCATATAACCCAATCTCCGGAGTCTTTGTTTATTCAAAATTCTTCGATTTGCTGATGTGCTGATGTTTTCATTATTATTTTTTTTACTTGTGAAACTGCTTCCTTCAACGGGCACCCGGTATCTCCGAAGACGAAATCTCTAGACGATCACAGAAGATCCGGCCTTGTGGACATTGCTGCAAAGACGATTCCACCAACGCACTGAAGAAGGGCCTACTGGGCGACGCGACGTACCGGCTGGTGTCATACTGTTTTTACAGGTTGATGTTCCCAGGACTTGCTGCCACACTGGATGTTTACTTTTTACAGATGGTCCAATGGAGATACTTACACACTCCATCATGTCTCTCTGTATAGTAGCCATCCCCCAAAGAATCGTGCACCTTGGTACCAGATGACTCACACTTTCCAATTCTGTATGGCAGAACCTGCATGTATTGCCATTACTAATACCTACCATTTTCCTGAATGCGTTGGTCATCAATCCCTGATCTTAATCAACCATTATTACACTTTTCCTAATCGTGGTGGAGGGCTCCCCTTGAGTCATTCCAAGGAACGTTCTTTGTGTGTATGTGCGCGCGAGAGAGTATGTGTGTATGTGTGTGTCTTTGCGTATGTGTATACATATATAATGGCAATTATAAGAAAATCATTTATATCAGCCGCATTTTATATTTCAAAAATATTATATTTGTAATAGGATTTATAACAGTCATGTCATAATCGGGACATAGAACGTGTTTCATCTATGTGTATGTATTTTCTTATAATCATTTTAATTTTCTCCGAGGAATAGTTTTCAATCAAATATACATTAAATTGTGTATATATTAATATGAAAGAGAAAGTAATTTTAATTTTTTTGGCATTATAAAAAATTAAACATTTGCAAAAGAACACCTTCATGTATGTTAGATTTTGGTAAAAAAACGGAGAAATCGCAAATACTTCATTTCCCAACATATGAAACATATGTTGTAAGTCATGAACTGTTTCTTTTACATAAGATTAAACATTATGAAATATTTCAACAATTTAGTAAAAAATATGAATTACAAAAATACGATTTATGAATAAGATAAGACTCAAAGATTAAAGGAAATATTTATTAAAAAAGACAGAATTTGTTCTTGCTAAAATTTTCAAACATTACAAGCACATCTTATTAATAGTTCTGTTGTCACGTGATCTGCGTTCACCATTTTCTTTATGCTGTTTGATTTTAAAAGAAATAGATTTTAATTAAGCCTTTGACGATTCGAAAACTCTGACGTCCATAAATATTAGATCGTTTCGCAATCGTCATGAGGAGAAAGATAAGAAGAGGAGAGATTAGAGAGAAAAAAGAGCGTGAGAGAAATAAAGAGAGGAGATATTAAAGGAAGAAAGCGTGTTTATGTGTGAGAAAAAGGCACAAAAACAGATAGACAGAGAGGCAGAATGTGTATGTTGGAGGTTGTTTCCCGGTGTGCCTTGAATGTTATTTAGTTACGGATCCTGATTGAAGATGGCGATTGAATTGGGTTGAAATGAGGTTGTTTAGTTAATTGAAGCCACTTGAATTGTACCAGATTACGCCTTACATGAAGTTCATCATTATTAATAGGAGTGCGTCAGTCTATGTGGCATTTGCACTAACTAGCCGATGGTTGAATCGAAGCAGATTATATCTGTGGCTCGGATAAGAAAAGGTAAGTACAGTAAGTAATGCGGTTGATGTCTGTTCGCAGTATTTCGTTAATTTCTTTCTATTTCGATCGAAATCTCGACACACGCATATCGACAATGACGTCCACCTGTAGATACAAATACGCATATACAGACACATACATATGATTTCACGCATATGCACACATACATGGTTATACTGATACGACATTGACACATGCAAAAAATATCTACGCAAACAAGCATACACACAGTATAAGCTTTTTTCATTCATAATCAGCAACCAATAAATTATCTTTGTATGGGATGCTGCGCGTGGAATCTATACGAAGCAAGCGTAGCCCAATTCTAACCGCATATAACTTGAATTGGTATTGTTTAATTCTAATCATGCAGATGAGTCCATGACGACTGGTAGAAATAGAGGAATAAATAGAGGAAATCAGGGATGATTTAATAACTAGTTGCACAATCGAGTGGAGTCTACCCTACCATTCAAATCATGCATGGAAATATAATTATAGGGATGCATACCTTTTCGAAGTTTATTATTCTAGGTGCAAAACTTGTAGATGACATAGCGAACATGGTTTTTGTTTTACTCATTACCATGTCTATGCATTTTTTATAACTACTAACTTAGTGTGGTTTATCATATCTGGGAAATGTTGATAAAAATCTATTGTGTGGGAAGTATGACGTGTGATGTGGCACAATATATAAGTAAAAAAAAAATACCTTTTTTACTTTCCATTCTGTATATCGTTGAAATCTTTTTATATAAAAATCAAGTTCCTTGCGTATCATAAATACGCATAGCAATCTGAAAATCCTAACAACACTACTAAAACAATACAACGCCTCCGCTTCGTAAAATATCACGAATGAATATCAAGTTGTCAAGAAAGAATTGACATTCTTAGAGATTTTTACAGTGCATAATAATGTGAATGTTAGTGAATAGATTTTTACAGTGCATAATAATGTGAATGTTAGTGAATAGATTTTTACAGTGCATAATAATGTGAATGTTAGTGAATAGATTTTTACAGTGCATAATAATGTGAATGTTAGTGAATAGATTGCGTCAAATAATACTTGCTATTTATTACTAGTTTGTTTTTTAACTCTTGTTACGTAGATAAAAATAATATATTGCTCGAGTCTATTTCATAATATCCACTTAGATATTTTCGCCTTTTGTCTATACATATAAAAACATACGAACACACACATATACAAGGAAAGAGAACGCGCCTTCCTTCCAAAGTCTTTCTGTATAAATTTTGTTAGTAGAACCTGGCATGCGAGTACTTTCCCCAACAGGTCAACCCTAACAAAATAGTCCAAATAACATAGTATTCGAGAGACAAATAAAATCACCTCAATATTGCTAAAATACACTGTTTTATATAAGGACTGTTACGCTTTATCTAAGCGATGTTGCCTGTAGTAAAAATATATGGAATCTAGTAAGAATCTAGTCAAACCTAGGGAGCAAAAAAATGATATTCTATATATATTCTATATTGCGCAGTAAAATGGAGGAAAGTTAATATACATAATTCTTTAATAACTTCACTGAGCTCAAATCTATGGTACACCTTGGTCTGAATTTCACAAAAAACACTCGTCTACCTGAAACCACTATCCATAATTTCCCCTCCTTCGTTATCTGTGCCTAAACCTATGCGTAGATTTCATGAACAAAGCTTTCCATTAGTTACTGTACACTCATTAATCCGTATCTTCGAGTGGCCTCCGTGCCTTGATAAATGGTTATTCCTTTGTAAAAAAACTCATCGTTTGAAAGATATGAGAGGACTGCAATAGAAATATTCTAATACATATGCATCGTACATAAGAATTAAGTGATGTTTGCATTTTTGCGAACTTTCACTGCTGTAAAATTTAACACGCGAAGAAAAAACAGATATTTGATATATGCTTATATATTTTACGTATATTATTCAATTCTATACTTATTAATTAACCATCATTAATTTTTTAATATATCTGCTAGTTTGAAATGGTTGAAATGTAGGGAACATTTAGTTTTCGTTGTATGCAAAATTAAAATAAGTTAAAGCACTTCGCAAAATTTTCGGTTATTCTGATTAGAGTGAATTTTTTTAAATATGTATGACACATAAAAAAAAATTCACTTTTCAGCTTCACAGCAACCATTTTCAAATGGTTGAATTTGCGATAAGCGCTGATTCAAGAAGTCTCCGGCGCCGTTTATTTAACTATTTTTGTCTGTTTGACGTCATAGGTATGATTATGCTGTAATGAATTAAAGAATAATACAGAATTGCTATTTCTTATATCGCTTTTATGTAAATGGAGCTTTTTTTCTAATTTACGCTGGGTTTCACCAATTTTGGCAAAGAACAGTCAATATGCATTCATAGGAAACTGGTTTGTTTGGGAGATGTTTTGTTGTTTTTAATATTTGTCTTATTGTTTGTGATGTGGTTTCTATGATTTGAATTCCTAGTTTGTTTAGTGTGCTGCAAATTATTGTATTATTGGTGCGTGTAGATAAAAGAAGATGTCCGTCCATGAAATGTCTGGTGTACGTTCTGTTTGTTTATTTATCCTTAAAACTATTGGTGTCGCTTTTCGCTTAGTATTTAATATGAAATATGAGGAATATTGACAGGTTATATGTTTATATATATATATATATATATATATATATATATATATGTATGTATGTATGTATATGTATATAACTGAAGTAAAGCCTCTTTTTAACTATATCTAAGATAAGAGTGTCTACATAATCATATATTTGATGCACATTTTTCATAAAGTCTTTCGTCCTGACGTATGTCCATGACAGAAAATGATTTTAAGAGTTTCACACCGTCGATACCTACAGGAGAGACATGATATTTTCAAGTTATAAATATATTAGTCATCCTAACAATAAAATATCCTCAGATAAATTTAGACAGAATAAAAGTAGACGGCATGACTTTTGGAACGTTCATTGTATATATATATATATATATATATATATATATATATTTCAATATCAATCTATCTATGCATATATATATATATATGTGTGTGTGTGTGTGTGCGCACACAAATATATATATATATATATATGGAGGGAGAGGAAGAAAGAAAGAGAGACAATTGTCGTAAGCCAAATGACGATATATTATTTATTATTGAGGGAATCATGAGATTTACTTCTAGTTCTTTTTAATATTGTAGATATATAATCAGCCTTAGAAGGTTTATACGTTCCAGAGTAAAAGATGGGTAAAAAGGGGGTAAACATTGTTTTCTCTGATTCATTTAATATTTTGGTGTTATTGTAAAACTATCGTCGAAAGGAAGACGAACTATATATATATATATATATATATATATATATATATATATATATATATATATATATAATTATCTCGTGTAAACCTTCATAAAAAATAACTGACACTTTGAAATTCTAGCAGAACATCGTTAGCCAGTCCTAAATACAAAATATCAGATTGAGACATAACGCGAATTCAGTCATTTACAAAAAGTAAAAATATAGGGAAATATATTTCGAAATTCGATCTATTAAAAGCATATAAAAACACGAAGTAAATATCCAATCACTATTTGCAAGATATCTAGTCAGTCGAATTCCCCAACAAATACAAAATAACTTTCCGTCATCATTATTGATAGAATACGGTTTTTCAATAAATGCTTATTATTAATCAAAACGGGTTTTTGTTTGGATGTTTCCTGCAGAATCGACCACTTAGCCAACTTCCTCACTAAGTTTCATGAAGGCAAAATTTAAACGTAATGTAGGCTTAAGCAGATATAAAGAGCAACCATATGTCTTTCTCACAGAATCAGGCTACATGTGGTACCTTAAAACTTACAATACACATTTGAGTTACCTCCACAACATAAGCTTATCATAATAAAACATGTGTGTGATTGACCACAGTAGTATATACAGGGTGGGGCATAAGTCCTGTTATCAAATTTCGGAGCTGTATTTTATGATAATATTTAAATATATTTACTATTTTATTGTCATTATATGATAATGTAATATATGATCTCTTGTTTATCGAAAACAGAAAATACTAATTTTTAACAATGTTCTTGAATTGAAGATAAGATTCATTATAGAGCAGCATGAGAAGCGCGTGCGTCCATCAGAAATATTCAAGATAGGGAAAAGCCTCAAAATCAACAGAATGCTTGTAAAAAGGAAGATTGATCGTTATCTGGAAATTTCGTCGATCAAAGACAGAAATCAGATATTCTTCACACGTCGAGAACAGTTAAACTCATAAAAAATGTTAGGGAAGAATCAGGCGAAATCCAAGAATATCTCTGAGAAAAATGGAAAAAAAGAAGCGCAAGCGTCACCGAGAACTTTGCGAAGAATATGTCGAAGTGACCTACAGATGCCATTCTATATATTAGAAAAGCGAGAGCTTCTCTCTTCGCCCACAATTGCAAAATTACTTATCACAATTGACTCTTGTTAAACCGTATCTAAGAGGGCACGCTCAATAACATCATCTTCAGGGATGAAAAGTTATTCTCACTTCAACAGTCCCACAATCATCAAAATGATAGAATCCTTGCGAGAAGTCGTGCAGAAATATCTGATAAAGCAGGAAAGGTTTTCAGAACGCAGAAACCAGCATCAGTGATGATTTGTGCAGCCGTTTCTGAGAAATGCAAATCTCGATTTGTTTTTTCTGCCTCAAGAAGTCAAGATTAACAAATGAACGATACACTGAGGAAATTCGTGAAGGTACACTGACCCCATGAGAGAAGAAGAAGAAATATTTAAGGGTTCTTAAACCTGAGGAGATTATGAGGTTAATTTGTATTGTCAGTCGCGCTATTAATTTCGATATGAACGTTCGTGAAATAGAAAAAACATACTTTGGTTTCTAAATTTTACAATTTGGGGATTTTATCAATTTAAAAATCTTGATCGCAGGTCTAATTAGGTTTTGGCTATAAAATAAGAAGAAGTTGGCGCCTGATACTCACCTTACTATTTTATAATCACCGTAAAGAAAATATAAATAAAATTCAGACAAAAATAGATACTCTTCAAAAAATGGAACTAAAGAATATAGTTTAATAGTAAAATAAAGTAGAATAAATGAATAGATTCTAAAACGCAAAAAATGCATAATTCCTGTCTCTATTCAAGTAAAAATAAGTAGTAATGTTTTTTGTCCATTGATCCTATCATTATTTATAGCTTCAGTAAAAAAAGTGATTAATTTCTAAAAATTATAGAAATATTTATAATAATTAGGACATTACTTTAAATTGATTATACAATAAACAATAATTCAAACTCACTATAAAATATCTACAATATAAAAATTGACTATTAAATGTATATAAAATTTAAATTGACTATTATATGCATACAATATGTAAATTGTCCATTAAATATATATAATATTAAAATTAGCTATTAAATGTATACAATATTTTAATTGACTATTAAATATATACAATATATAAAATGTCTATTATATGTATACACTATAGAAATTGTCTATTAAATGTATACTGTATTCAAAGTAGCCATTAAATATATGCATTATGTAAATTGACTATTATAGTATACAATATTCAAATTGACCACTAAATGTATACAGTATTTAAATTAGCCATCAAATGTATAAAATATTAAAATTTACTAATAAATGTATACAATATTTTAATTGACTATTAAATGTATACAATATGTAAATTGACTAATTAATGTATACACTATTTATAGAAGCCATTAAATGTATACATTTTTGAATTGACTATTAAATCTGTACAATATTTTAATTGACTAATGATGTATACAATATATAAATTGACTATTAAATGTATACGATATTTAAATTGACATTTAATATGCTGTAAAAGACTCCTGATAAGATTGTAGTTCCTGTTTTTGATTGTCTGATTTCAGATGATTTACAAAACCAGCTTTTGCGAAAAGGCATCTGCCATAAACAGAGAACAATGTTGTATTAATTCTGACATTATATGTTCACCTTCCTTTCTTAAAATACATTTTAAGACAACAAGATCTACACGCTGCATCTAAAAACTCTTACAATTGTCTCTGATGTTTTTTTCTCAACAGTGATGGATCTTTCGCTTGGGGCTTCACAGTTATGCATATAAATCTTCAGTATTTTCCAGTTATTTTTCAGAGAATCCTAGGTTGATGTGGGTTTTTACCCCTATCCATCTTACCATAAAACATTGTTCAGGAAGTCTTTTGTCTCCCATCTTAACATAGTGTCCAGTCCAGCGCATCTGATTTTGAATGATTTCATTTCCACACTAGTAATATGTGATCGTTCAAGAACTACAGTACAAGTAACTTGTACTCATTCCCCTCCTCCCCCCTTTTTTAATGGAGAGTAGATAATACAGTGGATGTGTTATCGGCAGCTCCGGTAACTCTCGCTTCTCCTTTTTTGTCCCTCAGTCCTCATTCAATGAGTGTTTTTTCTGACAAAGGGTGATGAAAAAGCTGCTTAAAGGTCGGTAGTACTTGGTGACCAGTAGTCTGAGATGTCGGTAATTTTTCTGTCTCTGTCTGTCCTTGTGGCCATGTCACTAGTAAGGGTGCTGGAGGTAAACGTTTTGTCTAGGCTGACGTTATCCGCCTGATAGTCAGGGACCCGAACCTTGGATTAACCACTAAGGAGGCTGTCCTATCAGCAGGCGCAAAGTACTGGGACTGCTGTATTGCCATTTGGTGAGTGGATCTGGACCATACAGTAGTCTCTGATGGGGGCCTCTCGATGCCATACTAGTAGGTAATCGTTACGGCTTTACCTTTTCGTGTGCTACAAAAATACATTTCCTGTCTTTTTCTCTCTTACTTTCCCTCTCTGTACTGCTCTAACCAAGTATGCCGATCTATTCCACAAATCCTAAAACCTCAACATGAAATATCTCCAGAATAAAAACTCGATTAAACCAAGAACCCCATTTTCCAACGCAGACCCCTACTACCAGGTCTCCTTCTCCAACATCAGGGGTCTATGTTCAAACCTTCCAGAGGTTGAAACCCAATTACAGGAGACGAAACCGAACATATTATTTCTAAGTGAAACTGGAATAGGGCCGACCACTTCCCTCGATGAGTTAATAATTAACGGATACTCTAATTTAACAGCTAAATCTGACCCCCAAGATCGCCATGGGCATGGAATATGTGCCTACATTAAGGATGGCTTCCCGTGTGGCAGGGATATCACTAGAGAAGATCCTTATTTACCCTATATGTGCTTCAGGGTTACACTTGCTAACACCACTGAATTTATATTTGCCCTCGATAGGCCCCACAACAGCGGAGTTA
This sequence comes from Euprymna scolopes, assembly GCF_053919585.1. Lineage (NCBI taxonomy): Eukaryota > Metazoa > Mollusca > Cephalopoda > Sepiida > Sepiolidae > Euprymna > Euprymna scolopes. The sequence continues at coordinate 133,726,710 of NC_136494.1, read as the reverse complement.
CAATATCTGAGAAAATGGACCACATACTGTCTACACATCCCTCGGATAACATCCACATCTGTGGTGACTTCAACGTCAATAACGTGGAATGGCTGACCCATTCAAATAAGACAGACGATGAGGGGAGGTTTTGTCATGATTTTGCCATTGCTTATGACCTCACTCAGATTGTTCGCGAACCCACCCGTGTGCCCGATACACCCGGTCAATATGCAAGCCTCTTAGACCTTTTTCTCTCAACTTCCCCTGAGCTATATTTATGTTCCGTTCATTCTCCTCTAGGATCCTCCGACCACTCCGTCGTATCAGTTAAGATAAAAACGAAATGTAAGAAGTCCCAAGACGTACTGTATACCGATACTCTATGGCTAACTGGGATAGCTTCCGTACATTCATATCTGATTTACCTCTGCACTCCATGTTTAAAAAGGAAGTGTCCTCTATAGTATCAGATCTGACCGAATGGTTAATTGTAGGCATAGACAAATTCATACCATCTAAAAGATTCTAACAAAAACCTAACAACCACCCATGGTCTACCCCACAATGTGCTGCTGCTATCGCGCACAGAAATCACTTTTTCCATAGCTACCAACGTAATAGATGAATTGAGACTAAATCTGCTTTCAGGACTGCCAGCAGCCACTGTAAAAGAGTAATAAAAAATGCAAGAGAGCTATATGCCCAGTCTGTTAAATTCAAGGTAGCTGATCAGCGGCTTGGTTCCCACCAGTTTTGGCAAATAACAAATAGGATCCTGAATAGAAGTGTGCGTTCTATCCCACCCATTATCAATGGACCAGAGGCCATTTCGTCAGCGTCAGACAAAGCCAAACTATTTGCAAAGAACTTTGCAGCTAACTCTACCCCATGCGACGAAGGCCATCAACTCCCCATATTTCCTACTATAGCAATAGAAACGGTTGATAACATACAAATATCCGTGCATGAGGTCGCCAAGCAAATCAAAAACCTAGATTCCAGTAAAGCAACTGGCCCTGACAGCATCCCAATTATAGTGTTAAAAAAGCTTCAACCGGAACTTGCTTTCATACTTACGAAACTATTTGAGCGCTGCCTTAAGGAGAAGTGCTTTCCGACTCCCTGGAAGACCTCATCAGTTTGCTCTGTATTTAAGAGTTCAGGTGATAAGTCATCTCCCTCTCAGTACATACCAATAAGTCTCCTGTGTGTTATGAGTAAGTTGCTGGAATCCATATTAAATAGAGAAATAGTCAACCACCTCAGCAGGAATAACCTTCTTAGTGACACAAATATGGTTTCCGCTCTGCAAGATCTACCGCAGATGTGCTGACGGTTATATCCCACAGGATTAGTTAATCTTCTGACAAAGGCTTTCTTTCTAGGGCAATTGCTCTTGACATATCAAAGGCCTTCGACAAGGTATGGCATAAGGGTCTACTTCACAAGATTTCCAGCTACGGTATAACTGAAAATGTTTTCTCAATTATTAAATCATTTCTCTCCGATAGACTCATAAGAGTAGTGGTAGATGGACAAAAATCAGAGGCCTGCAGTATTAATGCTGGAGTCCCTCAAGGGTAAATCCTGGGCCCAACTCTCTTCCTGATCTACATCTCACTAAACACATACTTAAATCATTCGTTGACATCTATGCTGATGACACGACCATCTACGGCAACACATCAAAGGCTGTAAATGACAAAGTTCTCTCTGATTCTCTCTCCTCTGATCTCGAGCGCGTGGTTCAGTGGGGGAAGATGTGGCTGGTTACCTTTAATGCATCCAAAACCAAACTCCTATCCTTACATCATCAACGCTCTGATCCCCATCTGGCATCAATTGTGATGGATGGCTCTCGTCTGGGTGAGGTCCCGTGTTTTGACAAGCTTCTGGGTTTGACCTTTACTCCTGATCTGAAATGGAACACGTACATCAAGTCTGTTGCCAAGGTTGCTGGAAAGATGGTGGAATCCTTCTACCGCTGCATAAGATATCTCATACTCATGCAATTCTCTATCTATATAAAAGCCAAGTACGTCCAAGGATGGAATACTGCTGCCATATCTGGGCAGCAGCTGCTAAAAACAGCCTATCCTGCCTTGACAGAGTACAAAATAGACTTTGTGGCTTAGTAGGGGATGCCCTTTTCTCTACCCTGCAACCTCTCTCCCACAGAAGAGACGTTGCGAGCCTATCCTTGTTTTATCGTTATTTCAATGGCAGGTGCTCGTCTGAACTCCAATCTCTGGTTTCCTCTCGCCAATCTTTCACGAAAAACACCCGTCTAGCTGAATCCACTGTGAAAAATGTCCCCCACTCTATATCTGTGTCTAAATTAAAACGCGGATTCCATGAACAAAGCTTATTTCTTAGAACTGCACGCCTGTGAAACTCTGTTCCGTCTGCCTGCTTCCCACCTGACTACAACTTGGATGTGCTCAAGTCCAACGTTAACAAATGCCTAATGAACCGCCCCCTTTAGTAAACACTTCATCAAATCTCCACACTAACCTAATGTACTTGCAATAACCCTTATCCCTGAGTGGCTTCCGGGCCTTGATAAGTGGTGATCACTGTGTAAAAAATAAAAGTTCCGAGCGATAGATTCCTCGAGTTAATATTAAATATTCTCCAAATACACCTGTATGAAACCTTTTCAATAACTGAGGATGTCTTCTATATGAGGTAATAGTCTCTGACCCATATAGTAGCGTAGTGATAACGCATGCTTCGTAAACACTTAGCTTTTTTTTCGATGTAATTCCGCGATCTGATCACACACGTTGCTTTAGTTTGAAAAAAGCAGAACAGGCTATGGATATTCTGTGATTTATCTCAGCACCAATCGTACAGTCCTTACTCAGCGTATTACTCCGTTATACACAATTGTTCGTGACATTTAATTTCTTACCATCAATCAAAATGTTTGGTTCAACAGTTAGCATTCCTATAGGAAGGGTAATACATAACATATGTTTTTTTGAGGTTCGTAGTGAGTACTAAAGCTTTACAAGCCTCTGATAACTTGTCCATAATCATTTGTGTGTCTGCTTCTGAATGTAAAACAAGGTCTGCATCATCTGCATATAAATATATATCAAGAGGTTCTGAAAAGTTTTCGACTTCGCGTTGAGACGTCTAAGGTTTAAACGTTTTCCTACTGTGTGAAAATGAAACTTCAGCTCAGTTTTGCAATAGTTAAAAACATGGAGCAGCATCACATCAATTCCACAGGGTGCATTGCGATTGATGGTATCAGAAACTTTTGTCAAATCGATAAAAACATTAAACAAAGCACTCGCTGCTCCATACATTTTCCATTAGCTGTCGCGCAGAGAATAGCATGTCCATTGTGCCGCAGCCAAATCTAAAACCACATTAATTCTCTGAGATTATAGAGGGACAAATCTATTTCAGCAAACTATTTAACAGAACATTTGCTAAAACATGTCCCGCTGTTTGAGCAAGTTAATACCTCTATAATTAGCACACTCAGATTTTGACCCCTTTTTTATATATTATATGTCATCACAAATACAAAATTATATATTTCAAATGTATAATTTTCATGGATGTAGGAGATTTATAGATGATCCTATATGTATAAACGATAATGATGAATTCGAAAAGAATAAACATCTTATATAGTTAGAATTGAATTGTGAACATAGAGGACAACAGGCTACATATCTGGATTTAGATATAAAAATTGAGGATGGAATTTTTCTTTTTAAAATATTCGATAAAAGAAACTCTTTCCCCTTTCAAATAGTTCGTATGTCGCATAAAGATAGTACTTGCCCTGTTTTTATGTTTTATGGAAACATTATGTCAGAGTCTTTTTAGAATAGCCTGCGTTACTTTAAAATCAGTAGATTTCATCCCCCCAGATTCTAGCTTGGTAATAAAGATGATAAAGCAAGGTGGGGATGACACTGAATTATCTAAACAGTTAAATAAAGCATTTGTTCATTATCCTGATGCTTTTGAATCGTATAAAATTAACTAGAATATATAAATAAAGGAAATCCAAAATGATATTAGCAGTGTATAAAATGTATTATATAAAATAAAATAATTAAAAAATATATATATATTTAAAAATATTTTTAACCTTTATATATTTTTAATTTTCAATATGTAAGAATGTAAATATATAAAGTACTAACCATAGCATGGGGTGATAAGTAGTCAAATGGATTAATCATAATTTTATAAATACAAAACTGGTAAATTAAAAAAAAATATATATACCTTTTATAATTTGGAAACATATGAATTTCACAGGAAAGGAATTCATTTTTATAACATGAATAGGCTAGCCAAATTAAAAAAGAATAGGAAACTAGATCTAATATCTATAACATTTTTCTTCTTAAGATTAAGGAAGGTGGTGTTTGAACAACACTGCTGTGGAGCCATGATTTAATGTACTGTTTTGTTTTTAAATCGCCGAAACAGTGTATAATGGTAAACAACTGATGATTCCTTAAATTAACATTTGTACTATAGTGAATGATGCTCGGGTTCAAATCTACAAATTTACAACTTATGATATAAACTTATATACAATTGTCCAGTGATTGCAGATTATTAAATGACTTACTGAATAAATAGTTTTCTAACAAATGATAAAAATAAAAATAAAGAATATATATATATATATATATATATATATATATATATATAGTAAACATTCCCGTGTCCGTTGAGTTACAATTAAATTTATTTTTCATTCAACGTTGAGCTAAATACACATATAGTGATGAATGTGTGATTTGCCTGGTTAATTAAAGTAAGTAACCGTATTTTTAAATATAACTAAACTATTTCAGTATGTATTTCGTAGTATTAAAATATATAGGAAAAATAAATCGGTAATCAGCGTTGATCAAGTCAAACTTAGTAAATATTCTAATTTATAATTGGTAAAACTACTGTGATATGTTGTATTGTTGTTTTCTTATTTATTTCATATAATATTTAAGATAATAATTTTTCTTTAGAAAGGCAATTATACTTAAGATATATGATATAATTTTCTCACTTTATCTTTAATCAGTACTTTATTTCTTTTTATCTTTACTAGACGGTGCGATAGTTTTCATTTCGGTTTTTCACAATCTATTTTATAATTGGATTTCAGAGATTAGTAATATTAGCAATAATTATTGGGAGAGTATACAATACAAGTTGACAAATATATTGTCAATATTTAGTCTTTCTGAGTGTTTTATGGCCAGGTTTACAGAGTCTTCCTGTAGTCATGTTTACTTAATTATAAAGTACCTTTATTATTTGTAATATACACATGAGCACATGTGATCAGAAATGACAAAACAGAATTTCACAGCATTCCCCCGATGTTTACAACGTGACTCCTTGTTTAAAATAGTCCATAACACGGCACTGACAATTTTTTAAAAATCCGAGTCTTGAATTGTAAAAAAAATTCTCAGAAACATGCCAACATCAACTGTAAAAACGTGATTCTCGCCTCACAATCAAATCTTCATAACATGACAATTCTTGTTTTTAATTGGGAGTCACCACTTATTAAGGTCCGATGGCCACTCGAAGGTGGAAGTGTAGTAATCCTTAATGGTGTAAATTGGTTAGTATTTGATAATTTATAGGGAACTAAAATATGCCAGTAGAACAGTGTTACATTTTATACATTTTCAAATATCTTTACTGGTGTTTTGTTTGCTTAATTTCATCCATCCAAAGGAAGTCTCGAAATTGTGACGAAACGTAGATGAGCACATAACCTGGCTTGTTACTTTTATACATACATACACAAACACACACACACACACACACACACACATATATATATATAAATATGTTTGTGTGTGCGTGTATGTGTGTATGTATATGGCGAATTTGGACCTGTGAAACAAAGGCGTTCGGTTTGAGACGGTAGAAACAGCTGCTATAGGGTTCACAATTGTAGAAAATGGAACTTTACACGCGTAAGTAGACTAAAAGCGTTCCTCTATGCATTCATGAATATACATTTACTAGCAGGGAGACCCGAGGTTGCTCAGGATTGAATGATGATTGACAAATATTTCACACTCCTATATTTTTATCATCGTCAAAATCCGTTCAATCGCCAGGAAGGAAGCTTCACATGCCTCCATGCAGAAGTTTAGTCGAAAATGTATGTTATTCTACATTGCATTCTAGAGAACCTACTGTTTCTTTTGTTACATGGAGGTCACCACTTATCAAAGTCCGGAAGCCACTCGGGAATAAGGGTTAATACGTGTACAGTAATCAATGGGATAGTATCGTAGTAATCATTAGTATTGGAGATTTGATTAAGTGTCTTACTTAATGAGGCGGTTTGTCAAGAATTTGTTTATGTTGGACTTGAAGACATCCAAGTTGTAGTCAGGTGGGAAACAGACAAATGGAAGAGAGTTTCACAGGCGTGCACTTCTAAGAAAGAAGCTTTGTTCATGGAATCTACGTTTTGATTTAGGCACAGATAAAGACTGGGGAAAATGACTGACAATTGTTTCAGCTAGACGAGTGTTTTTCGTGAAAGCTTGGCGAGAGGAAACCAGAGATTGGAGTTCAGACGAGCACCCGCCATGGAAATAACGATAAAACAAGGATAGGCTCGCAATGTCTCTTCTGTGGGAGAGAGGCTGCAGGGAAGAGAAAAGGGCACCCCCCGCTAAGCCACGAAGTCTATTTTGTACTCTGTCAAGGCAGGATAGGCTGTTTTTAGCATCGCCTGTCCAAATGTGACAGCAGTACTCAAGCCTTGGACGTACTAGAGATTTGCATCAGTAGTTAAATATGTAACCATTTTCCCAGCGTCCTTGGCAACAGACCTGATGTACGTGTTCCATTTCAGATCAGGAGTAAAGGTCAAGCCCAGAAGCTTGTCAAAACGAGAGCCATCCATTGCAATTGTTGCCAGATGGGCAGCAGAGCGTTGATGATGTAAAGATAGAAGCTTGGCTTTGGATACATTAAAAGTAATCGGCCATCTCTTCCCGCACTGTACCACGCGCTCAAGATCAGAGGCACGACCATCTACGGCAACACATCAAAGGCTGTAAATGACAAAGTTCTCTCTGATTCTCTCTCCTCTGATCTCGAGTGTGTAGTTCAGTGGGGGAAGACGTGGCTGGTTACTTTTAATCCATCTAAAACCAAGCTCCTATCTTTACACCATCAACGCTCTGATCCCCATCTGACATCAATTGTAATGGATGGCTCTCGCCTAGGTGAAGCTCAATGTTTTGACAAGCTTCTGGGCTTGACCTTTACTCTTGATATGAAATGGAACAAGTACATCAAGTCTGTTGCCAGTGTCGCTGGAAAGATGGTGGGTTCCTTCTACCGCTCCAGAAGATATCTCACTACTGATGCAATTATCTATCTATATAAAAGCCAAGTACGTGATAGGATCGAATACTGCTGCCATATCTGGCCAGGAGCTGCTAAAAATAGCTTATCCTGCCTTGACAGAGTACAAAATAGACTTCGTGGTTTAGCGGGGGATGCCCTTTTCTCTTCCCTGCAACCTCTCTTCCACAGAAGAGACGTTGCGAGCCTGTTTTTATTTTATCGTTATTTCCATGGCAAGTGCTCGTCTGAGCTCCAATCTCTGGTCCCCCTCGCCAATCCTTTACGAAAACACCCGTCTAGCCGAAGCCACTGCAAAAAAATTCCCCACACTCTATCTGTGCCTAAATCAAAACGTAGATTCCATGAACAAAGCTTCTTTCTCAGAACAGCACGCCAGTGCAACTCTGTTCCGTCTGCCTGTTTCCCACCTGACTAGAACTTGGATGTCTTCAAGTCCAACGTAAACAAGTTCCTGATGGGCCGCCCCCTTAAGTAGACGCTTTATGAAATCTCAACACTAACGTACAACGTACTGTACATGCAATAACCCTTATCCCTGAGTGGCTTCTGGCCCTTGATAAGTGGTGACCTCCTTGTAAAAAAACCGACAACATTTAAAAAAAATGGTTTTACCGATGATAGGTAAATTTATATAACGGTTTCGATTATCGGCAATTATCAGGGGTATTTTGAGACATCAGTTAACTAACTATTGGAGACGCGCCTCCATGGGAGTGTGACGTCACTTCCACTATCGAGTTCCAGTGCACAGCAGTCGTAGTCTGCAACGCGACTAAGGCAGTCGGGTGGAAACACCCAACCGTTGAGGAAGGGTATTCCTCCACCTGTTTTTGCCTGTAATATATTTGAATACATGTTCGTTCTTAAAAGTCCTGCGTTCCTTCGTTCTTATTACCATTTAACTCCATAACAATTGGCGACGACGGATTCGACTTTCTACAAAAAATCCCAAAATTCTAATTGACTTCAAAAGAACTTAGGATTTACAAGCTAAGAAGTCGGCTGGCAATTACGCTCTTAAAACAAAATCCAAAAAACAAGAAATGAAGGTAAAGTTATCGACGCAATTGTAAGTAATCTTTTTTCTCTATATTTAAATTGAAAAGGACTCTATGAAACGCATTTTTAATGTTTAATAATTAATTTGCTTGCTTATTGAAAGAAGAAAGAAAAATAAGAGAAAGATATTGACCCAATTTTCACCATGAGGACAATTCTAGTGTAAACTGTCGACTGTTTATTCATATGCAAATTTGAACATTTTTCAAATGAAGGCAAAGGTTTTTTTGTTTTTGTTTTTGCTGCTAACTTTATGCAATATTTTAACGGAAGTGAAATGTCTTTTCCCCTTTTTCGTTTTCATAGGACTAAAAGAAATATACTTTTTCATTGAGTGGAATTTTCTGAAATATTCTATTTTTAACTGTCGGTTTTAAAGTGAAAAACTTTTTTCCTCCGCGTGGGACAACTCCCCCAACACATATATAAACACAGCCATTTTGGTTAACTGCCAGACAATTTTACAACTATGTTTATCCTATTGCAACTGTATTGTATCACAGTCCATTTTGTTTGTTTTTTGGTTAGGAAGTAATTTTTTTATAGACCCTCATATTGGGTTATCTCTAAGGTTTTTACCAAGAAGCAAGGGATACATTGTTCCCCTTTCAGACGCACACACTCAATGACATTTTGTGATTTTTTAATTATTTTATCTCTCTTCTCCAGTCAAAACCGGAAATAATTTTTTGTGTGCATTCGAAAAAAGCCATTAAAAGATGGGTTACGTTAAAGCAGTATTAATACAGCTAATCAAGGCCGAGATTGACCAGCAGCAGAAGGGTGAGGATAATTTAAGAGAATGTGATAAACAGCTCCACTTACAATTTCAAGAAAGGCAGCAAGCGTTGGAGGAGAGAATGCTACTTCAACAACGGAGACAAGAAGAGCTATTGTTAAAAATATTCGATAGAAGGAACACAGGGACAACAGTTTTGCTTTTTCCCAAAGTACAATATGGAACGCTATTGAAATGTTCAACTACCAACCGGAGTTCGAGTGGAGATTTGACGTTTTCCATCGGAGATATGAGGACCTAGAACCGTGGATTGTCAACAGTTGAGCAACGCTGAAGGTTTGTCTACTATTGAGGAAATTAGGGACCATAGAACATAGCAGGTTCGTAGATTATATTCTTTCCATCAAGATGAGTGAATTGGAATTCTCTGAAGCGGTCAAACTTTTACTCGAACTGTTCAGCCCGAATTATACGCTCTTTCATAGAAGACGGAAGTGCTTTAATCTACAAAAAGGCGACGACGACGATTACCTAACCTTCGCGTCCGTGGTAAATAAACACTGAGATGATTTCCGTCAATCTGACTTATCGGCAGATGACTTCAAGTGTTTAATCTTTGCGCAGGGTCTAGTATAAACCAAAAACACTGAGATTAGTCAACGTGTTCTCTTTTGACTTGAGAGCGAGCAGAATCTCACCCTCCAGAAGTTGGCCGAGGATTGTCAACGGGTAGTCTGCGTAAGGAACAACTCGAGACACGTCGAAGAGTCAGGCGCAACACGCATTAGAAGGACGACCTTCAGACCGGAAAAATACTCACCCCGAAAAAGCAAAGCTGGAAGTAAGAAAACTCAGGCTACACCTAATAAGTACCACCCAGTCACAAGACCCGGATCCCCTACACGACCGTGCTATCGCTGCGGCGGAAAACATTGGTTGAGTCAATGTTTTACAAATATAAGTATTGCAACGAATGTGGCAGGAAGGGCCACAAAGCGACCCAGTGCAGGAACAAGACCAAGAACAGTGTCCGACAGACTAGATTAGACTTGGATTCGGATAAGAACCGCCGCAAATATGTCACAGTTAACCTCGCAAATAAAACTGTGCATCTACAATTGGATTCCGAATCAGACCTGTGTATCATAAACCTTAAGACGTGGAAAAGACTAAGGAAACCAACCATGAGGAAGACGAACATATCAGCTCGAGCTGTAACAGGCGATAAAGTGGAATTTGAGGGAGAGCTCACACTCCCGGTGACCTTAAATGGTGTTACTAAAAATGTGAAAGTGTATGTACATAGGACATCCGAAAACCTGTTCGGTACTGATTGGATGGAGCGATTAAAATTGTGGGACTAATCCATGAATAAATTCTGTCATAGGGTAGAAGACTTGTCTACGGGAGCGCAACAACTGAAGGGCGAGTTAAAAGTGGAATTTCCAGAAGTCTTCTCACCAGGACTAGGGAAATGTATAAAGTCTATAGTTAGATTCGAACTAAAAGGAAACACTCTGCCTGTTTTCAAGAAGAAACGAAACGACTCATTCGCAGCAATAGAGAAAATCCACAAGGAATTAAATCGGCTAAAAGAGGCCGGAATACTATCGAAAGTAAGCAGCAGTGATTGGGTATATGTGTCTAAGAAAACAAACCATATCCGTGTATGTGCGGATTTCTCCACGGGTCTGAACGCAGTCCTCAAAGATTACCATTATCCACTCCCCACATCAGAGGAGATATTCAACAAATTAAGCGGTGGTAAAGTGTTTTCTAAGGTAGATTTGAGCGACGCATATTTGCAGATCTCCGTCGAAGCGGAATATTCAAACCCCCTCCGTATAAATACACACAGAGAATTATACAAGTTTGACTTCAAGTGTTTAATTTTTGAAATTTGAAAGGTTAGCTTTCGGAGTCAAGGTAGCACCTGCGTTTTTCCAACAGGTCATAGACACCATGCTGAGTGGCCTCAATTTCGCTTGCGCCTACTTGGATGATATTGTCATAGCCAGTAAATCCACAGATGAGCACCGAAAACACATACATGAAGCTTTTGAAAGAATTCAAAGTTTCGGTTTGAAAGTAAAAGAAGAAAAATGTGACTTCCCGATGAAGGAAATACGTTACTTAGATCACATTACTGATGAAAATGGTAGACCCCCCGCCCCTGAGAAGGCGGAAGCAATATAGAACATGCCGGCTCCCAATAACGGGATTGCATACTTCATATAATGACTGATAGTAGCAAAAAAACGATCGCACATGCATCTAGAACGCTACTAAAGGTCGAAAGACAGTACTCTCAAATTGAAAAAGAAGCCTTGAGAATTATATTCGCTGGGGCAAAGTTTCATAGATATTTACACGGCAGAAAATTTACATTGAAGACGGATCATAAGCCGTTAATCACGGTTTTTGATTCCAAAAAAGACTTACTGACATACACGGCTAATAAACTGTTGTATAGGGTACATTATTACTGAATTATTATTTCACCCTAGAGTACTTGTCTTCCAAACAAATTAGCCATGCGGATTGCCTATCTAGGCTGATACCATTGAAAAGGGATCCGTTTGAAGATTCTATTTTGCCATTCTCCGGACGGACGGAGAAATAAAAACGATGATGGACAACACAATCAAAGAACTCCCGGTGTCTCTACCGGAGTTTAAAAGGGAAGCAGGCAAGGATGGCTTCATCTGTGAGATGAAAATAAGATCGTCACAAAGGGCGATGTTCCGGAATATTTTTGCTTTGCGATGAGGTTTTATAATATGGCGAAAGAACGGGGATTACCAAATGTCTTCAAAAACGAATTCTACGGGATTTTCACACAGGATATCCTGGAAAAATCGTATGAAGAGTTTGATGAGGAGCTATGTCTACTGGCCTTATATGGACAAGGACATCAATGAGAGGATAGATTCGTGCACAGGCTGCGCCCTTTCGGCTAAATCATCAGTGATTACGTTTAAACCCTGGCTGAAGACTGACCAGCCATGGTCTAGGGTGCAAATCGATTTTGTGAGTTCGCCACAAGGACAATTATTACTTAATCGAAGTCGATAGTTTCACCAAGGGCCTGAGGTATTGAGGTGCAGAAGGAACGACTATAAATTTCTTATATGAACTGTTCGCACGTTTCGCATCGTAAGTGATAATGGAATACAGTTTACGTTTGTTGAGTTCAAAAGTTTTTGTGATACGTTTCAAATTAATCCTATCACCACCCCAATACCATCCGAGGCGAATGAGCAAGCGGAACGCTTCGGGTACACTCTTAAAAGAGCACTGAAGTTAGTGAATATACTTTAATTTACAAATAATTTGGTTGGGATTCTAGTATATGGCACCGAACCGATGTTGTTTTTTTAACTTTAGAAAATACTTTGGGACCCATTTAAGTATCAACAGAGTATTCATTCTATAATGATAAAATGAAATCTGAATATATATATATATATATATATATATGTATATACATATATATACATATATATATATATATATATATATATATATAATCTTCGTATCAAATTATTAACGAGTTTACATTTTTTTAAAATATTTAAAGTGAATAAAAATCCATGAAACTTTGAGAAAGTGCTTACGATACTATTCAGCTAATCCAGTCCTAAAATAAAATTATTTAAAACAGTATTAGCGAAACTATGGGAAAAATAGGAATATCAGTTGATTTCAGTGTGTCAAGTTATTAGCGAGGTTGAGGAAAAACACAATTGTTTATTGAAAAAATATTCAAAAGTTGCATAATCTAGGAAAATCCTAGATAATAACTATATAACAATTTCTAAATCCTAGATAATAACTATATAATAATTTCTAAATTGACATAATTAGCAGGGCATATGCGATCCTTTTTTATGAATAACTTGTAAAAAACGTTGACCCACGAAATTAGTCAAATTTGTGATTTCCTCGACTTATTCCTCGCTATACCTCTTGGAGAGCATCCCAGAAATTATCTTTGCTCTTAAATTTGCGTCTTCTTGCATAGCGATGTCGCTTCATTATACTCCAAGGTTATCAAGTTGGTTCAAATCTGGTGAATTTACAGGCCACTCCATCTTCCGTCGCCCAGAGAACCCCAGTTGTTGCAAATACACTTTGCTGTTATTTGCTGCATGCGAGGGAGCATTATCCTACATAAAAGTAATGATTCTTCTGAACGTCAACCTGAATCAAAAATGTAGTAGGCAAAACAAAAAAAAAAATACAACTAAAAACAGACGGAACAAAAAACTCGCTTCTCGCAGACACGTGGGTCGTAACAATCTACTCGCCAGAATCACCTACACACAATGTGCAGAACGCCCCCTCTCCTTTCCAGTGTCCTGCCTTTATAGCGGCCGGGAACGACATATTTGCATAATCTCGCGAGAGCAGACGTGATTCAACGATAATCACATTGGGTAAACGCTAATAAAAGCCCATGGACGCCATCTTGGAAATCTCTCTTTCGCTCAACCCAAAACAGACGTATCCGAGGTAAGCTCTATTTCTCATTTTGGTTACTGCTAATTCTGCTACACTCCCCCACTGATCTCATGATCACAAACGGGGCATGGGGGCAGTCTTCTTTGTCGGGTGATTCTTCGAAGAACTGGAGGCAGCACTTCCTCCCTGTCATCTTCCTCGTTACCACCGTCATTGCCGCCAGCTTGTTCCATAGGCGGTGTTTTACAATCAGGGCAGGGACAGGGGGGCAGTATCCGTCTTTGTCGAGTACTCCTTCGTAAAGGCAAGATGGGTGGTCCCTCTTCCGCTTCTTCCGTATATGGGTCTTCATCGTCCTGCATCATACTCTCTGCTCGTTCAAAAGATATTGTACTGTCTTCCTCTTCCTCTGATGTAACAACATAATGGCGAGGGCGCAGATCTTTCACGTGGCGAGGCACACCGTCCACCAAAATCGATTGAGGGCTGATTACCTTGGTCACCTCACCCTTGCCGAACCTCGTGGTACATCGATTTTGCGGCCTTTTGACCCACACGCGATCTCCAACCTGGTAAGAGCTGTCCTTGGGATCTGCAGACGCAATTGCGAGATTGGTCTCCTTTACTCGAACTTCGTATCGATAAATCCTGTTGGCAGGCGCAGTGAAGGGAGATGTGTCGTCTCTTGGTGTGATGTTATACCAGTAGACAGCTTCCTGTATGAGACAGCGCATTCTAGCCGCTATTCGTTTCACTGTACGGTGACATCGCTCCGCTATGCCATTCCAGGCTGGAGCGTACGCACAACGGAATCGGAAGTGAACTCCCCATTTATGTGCAAATGCTTGAAATGCGTTGCTGCAGAAAGCCGTGTCATTGTCTAAAAGGATTTCATGCGGCGAGCCACGCTCGAGAAACACTGTTTTCAACTGATGGATCACGCTTGCCGAATCCTGCCTTGCCAATTTCCTCCAAATGGAGAAACGCGATGGGCCACAGTCTGTCAGAGTTAAAAAATGGAAGGTGCTATAATGCGTGATATCTATTCCAATTCTTTGCCAATTCTCGTTAACTTCCAGCTTTCCCTTTTCCCACCTGACTTGCGCAGGGTCAATGGACTGACATTCCTCACATTTCCGTATGACCGTTTTAACGGTTGCTTTTGTCGTGGTTGGGCAACTTCTCCTGACAAAGTAGGTAGTGCGTCGCACCTCCGGATGTCGACTACCTTTGTGAATAGCCATGATTTGACTCTCATCCAGCTCGTCTGTGTGAACCGCGCCTATCACCGGGTCAGCCCCGTTTTTCTTTTTCATTGCCTCAAACCATGTCTATGGTACTCGTGTCAATTGGTCAGCAATGTTTCGTGCTGAAGGAACCAGCGTCACGTCCACTGTCAGCCCGTACTCTTTCACGAGCTCCTTTAGAGTGCTTAGTCGCCTCCTAATAAGCATCTCGCTAGCTGCTTTGGTGCGCACTCGCGCCTTTCCAGTTAGTGTGTCCGAGACCCAATGGTATACGTAGATAGAATCTGTCTTTATGTGTAGCACTTTGCTCTGCCACTGTAGAGCCAAATTAATACCTTTCAATACGGCATCCAGCTCGGCTAAGTTGATATGTTGAGAGTCACCTTCAGGTCGCAGCCAACATGCATCCTCCAACACAGTTTCGTGCATCTCCAAGGCTGCACCAATTGCTAGGGAGCTAGCATCGACCCATACATTCAGCTCTTTGCCATCCACACACCAATTTCCCCGGACCGGATCGTTCCGCTGCACAGATTCCAAGGTTTCAAACATCATACGATGCAGTACGGCGTCCCTTGCTTCATCGTTCCAGCCCTTCGTTACCGAACTTACTCTCCTTCTGAGTATTCCGCAAGCCACACGAAGCCAACCGCACACCGGAAAGTGCCCGACAAGTCGACCACACAGAGAAAAAATTGTCCGTCGCGTAACAATGCTGGGAGCTTCTGGAATTGCATTTCGTCGCTTCCACCGTAGTTCACTGTGTTCCATCCAGACCGCCAATCCCAGCACCCGTGCACCGTCCTTCAACCGCTCCGGGGTCTTGCACTCTAAACCAAACTGCGCTATGTGTTCTTTTACATGGGTCGCGGGCACCACGTCCTCGTTGACAAAAATGTCATCGATGTAAGCAGATGCTGCACGGCTTACAACTTCTTCCTGAGACAGTACTTTGCTGACAATTGCTCTCATGATCAGGGGAGCCACATTCAAACCGAACCCCAGACGGGTCAGGCAATATTTTTTCCAATCGATTTCCACAGTCTGGTACGGCCACAGTGTCTCATGGACCCGGACTTGTAGGTATGCTCTTCTGAGGTCCATTAGAGACACGTTAGCACCTTTTTGTCTACATTCGCGCAGCTTAGCCGCACAAACATCTGCGTTGGCCGTAAACGCGTCTACGTAATCATTTAGCTCCCGGTAGTCCATTACCGGGCGCACTTTGGCTTTGTTCTGCTGCATCACAGCCATCAGGGGAATTAGGCCTTTGGGAGGTCCCAATTTATCCTTTGGGTACGGCACGAGCCAACCATTAGTTATCCAGGTGCGGAGCTCCTGCGTGTATTCTTCACGGATTTCCGCCGGCACTGGGTATTCTGACACTCGATTGTGTAGTCTTTCAGGGGGGTGGTCCTCAGACCACTTCCACGATGCGGTCCACGTTCGGTTTTGATGACCAAAGGTTGCAGTGAAATCTGGTTCATTAATAGAAATGGCTGCGCATTTAATATTTTCCTGTCGCCCAGCCGCACTGATCCTGTAGGGTTGTTTTATGGCGTCGATCCCTAGAAGTAAGTCAAACCCCATCGGTTTGCCACGCACCACCAACACATCGATTCTGGCAGACACACCGTCGTCAGTGGACACAGAGACCGCCCCAACACCGCAGCACGCATGGGACATTCCACCAATCGTTTTGACATCTACATTCTTTTTCTCCAAGACCGACACCGGTCTGCATGTAAAATAGTCCTAGAGCATCCTGTATCAATAAGCGCCAAACATCGCGTCCCATCAACCTGGATTCTTATCACCGGGAGCATCGTGCTCGCATCTTGGTGGGGAAGGAGACTTGCGCTTATGCGTCCTCCCCGTGCTCGTTTCCCGAGCAATTCCGAGCCCAGTGTCCACTCTCATCTCAACGGTAACACCGTGTTCCACGTTTTCGACAGTCCTTTGCAAAGTGGCTTTTCGTATTGTACTTGAAACAGGTCACACTAACAGGAATATTCTGGGCCCTGTGGTTGTTGGGTGAGCGTGTGGCCGCAACGACGTCCTGATTGTGTTCCCCAGTCGTCGTCAAAATTCTTGCTCTCGACATTAGTTCCACTATGGTCAGGACTTTGATGTTCGGCACCTGTTGAAGAGCAATTGAGATAGCGTCAGGGAACCCAGTGACGAAAGTCAATTTTGTGAGTCTCTCTAAGCCATCTCCTGTGAATCCGGCCAATCCAACCAACTGCCTGATTTTGTTGGCGTAAACATCCACACATTCGCCAGCCCATCTAACCATAGTTATTTTTCAGTATGCTGCAAACGCGTCGTCGGTAAATGCCTCTTTTAATCGGGCCTCAATCCGGTCTATTTCTCTTTGATCGTCTTCCTCCATTTCCATGTAGAGGGCCAGTGCATCACCTTCCAAATATAAAGGTAGCAGACTCGCTACATCATACACCTGCTGAAGTTTCAGCCACACTACAACGTCTCGTTTGCCAGAGAACGGCTTGATAATATCGCTGTTCCGCACCTTCGCCATAGTCGGGCCGAAATAGCTTGAAACAAAAATGTAGTAGGCAAAACAAAAAAAAAATAGAACTAAAAACAGACGGAACAAAAACTTGCTTCTCGCAGACACGTGGGTCGTAACAAGCACAATCTACTCGCCAGAATCACCTACACACAATGTGCAGAACGCCCCCTCTCCTTTCCAGTGTCCTGCCTTTATAGCGGCCGGGAACGACATATTTGCATGATCTCGCGAGAGCAGACGTGATTCTTCAGCTATGTTTCAAAGTGTTCCTTCAGAAAAGCTATGTCAGAATGACATCATTTTATGTTTTCACGGACTCTCCAAGTACGTCCGATAATCTCAACCCAAATCATTATCCCACCACCACCTTGTTGGCGTCTTAAACGCTGATGACGATGTCGTCCAACTAGGACCCATCCCTTGCTCCAGCGATCTGGGCCATCAAGAGTGACACGCACTTCATCAGTTAAAAAAAACTTTGGAAAATCCGTTTTCATGTCATCCTCTGCACATTTTTATCGGTTTGTATGCGATGTTGCTTTAATGGAGGCTTTGTCATGGCTTAACATACTTTGCCACTTCTTTCAGAAGGAAACATCAATTACTTTTTGAAACAGGCTTCAATCCGGCTTAACCAAAAACGTCTCGACTTGTCTGTCCAGGGTTCTTAACAACTCCACGTTTTATTTGGAGTAGAGAACGGCGTGAAACAAAACTAGATTTACCTTTATCAGCTCTCTTACCTTTGTAGGGTACTTGACAAAGTTCTGCACGGTTTGATGGAATTTTTCTATATTTTCAATATTTATATATATATATATATATATATATATATATATATATATATATATATATATATATATAATCTTTAGCATGTGAGAGAATATATAATTATTTCCACAGCCAGACTACGTCGCTATTTACAAAAGCCAAGAAAGCCAACAAACCGGAATTCCAAGACTATAGTTTCGCTCTCATTTGAGCTTATCAGTTAGAAAAATCCGAACTAAATTTGAAACTTCTTGCATGTTAGGCGTGCACTCTACCAACTAAGCAAACACGCCACACACAGAAGAATGCCTTTTAACTTACACAGATCAAGCAACCGCGACACAGAACCGACATTGGAATGAACCTACCTCATACCAAACGATGGACGTTGTCGTTCAACAAGCTATAAACCAAGTCTACGTCTCACAAGGTAGGAATTTTATACTCGTAAGGACGATGCAATCATGACATGCTAAAGTAGCGAGCAATCACGAAAGAATCTTCAGAATGTGGGAGAATACATAATTATTTTCCCAGCCACACAACGTCGCAGTTTACAATAACCATGACAGCCAATAAACCGGAAGCCTAAGACTAGAGTTTCGCCTTCATTTTAGGGCTCATCTGTTTGACACGTTTGTACTCGGAATTTTAAACTAGAGTCTCTACAATCTGGGCAAACAGGTCACACACATAGAAAGCCTATCAACTGACACAGATTACGCAAACTGCGGCGAAATCCGACAGTGGATTGAACCTACTATGTACCGAACAAGGAACGTGGTCATCGCAACAAGCTATAACCCAAGCCGACGTCTCACAAGTAAGAATTTTCTTGATCAGTTGAATTGTTTTCTTGTGTGTGTGTGTATGTGTGTGTGTGTGTGTGTGTGTGTGTGTGTGTGTGTGTGTGTGTGTGTGTGCGGCGTGTTTGTTCACATGGTAGTGCTCTACTCGCATGAAAGATGCGCGGGTTTCAAATTTACAAATTAAAAAATCATGATATGAACTTTTATACAATTGTTTAGTGGTTGATTTCTTACAAAACACACTATTGAATATCAGTTAGATTTTGTAGTCTCCGTTTCTGCGATAGCAATGGACAGGTTGAAAAGTGTGTGTGACGACGACTCTTCGATTAGGATCAGATTCGCTCAAAACTTAACTTCAACTCACTGATTTTAGGACAGGCATTCGCAGGGGAATTCCCGATTCCCTGCGTGTAGACTGGTGATTCTGCGAACGCTCGAAGTTTCAGTTCCCAAGAACAGGGAGGTTAACCCCCGTTACCCTTCTTCTGGCCTCCAAAATGAAATCATATTCGTTATGTTCTCAAAACAACATGAAATTGTCACTTTCCCACCAAAAAATAAAATGTATATGTTGGTTTCACAAAAATAATAAAATTCACAACGTAACTCTTCCTTCCAGCAAGGTCGGCCGCCGCTGCCCGGCCACGCAATAATGCTTAACAATTAATACAAGCATAGTTGCCCGGAATTCTTCAATGTTTCGGGAGTCTTAACCCCCCCCCCAATGGGGAGCCCTACCGCCCCCGGCGGCGGTCGGGCCACAATCCGCCCTCTCAGGCTTATTGGTTTCTGTGCAAACGAATGAGTCTAAGTCATCCGCCCACACCGTCGCTGTCTCGTCACCTTCTCATCGCAATCACTACCAGCGGTTTTATCCACTGTTTCTCCTTTCTATTGTTGGTGCTACTGTTAAAAAAGAAGCATATATATAGTACGAACTCGAGTTCATAACAACCAACCACAGATGCGGATTTTCCACACACGCTCGTCACGCGATCGCATCCAACTTTTTGTATTAAAAAGTCCAAAAAGTTAATTAAATAAAGTCAAAATGTTTTTAAAAAGTCCAAATTTCAAGAAGGTCCAACATTGGCAAAGTCTCATTACTCTTATTTTCACCAAAATTGTAGCAGTTATACATTCCTTTTCTCTCTCTCTTTTAAACACAATTATACATTTTTTTCGTTAAGAAATAATGAGAGTCACTCTTTCTTTTCAATAACAAGGTAGTTATAACACAGTAATAAACGTTACACAGAATCTTTTCACAAGTTAAAAGTCATCGGTTTTTTTTTCAATCACCCACCATAAGGTTACACATTTTTTCCAACTAGAATAAAAAAAGTCACTCACTCAGAATTTTTTCACAAAAATTATAAAGTCAAATGTTTTTCATGTATTATGAAAGGTCTCTTTTTGTGCAACAAGTTACAATAGTTCATTTCAAGAGTCTTCTCAATCCATAAAAGTTACTCAGTTTTTTTGTTTCAATTAAAATTCATAAAACTTACCCGATTTTTTTTCAATATTGCTCAGTTTTTTTCTCAGTCAAAATTCATAAAAGTTACATGAGTTTATAGTCTACTGAGCCTATTATGGGTTACTAGTACCCGCTTTTTATTGAACTAGTCTATTTCCTCTCACCTTGACTGACACGATCAGGATTTTCCTGTGTATTTAATGGGTCAGTGCTCTGCAAGGATTCCAATAAAACAGAAAAGAAGAAAAAAGAGAGAAAAAACAATCAAAGTCGCTCTCAATGCATCCGCGTCTTGTTCGTCCATCAGGAATGAGTTTTCTTCAGGAGGGTCATCTGGGTTGCAGATGGGTTTGGACCGGAGTTACCTTTGTCATCACTGCAAACAGCCTCGATGTGCTTTTCATTTCTTTCAAACTTATCGTCCTCTTACACACCACAGCACTGCCCTAAAACGAGTCTACTTTTCTTCTAAAATTCCCTCCACTTGCAACTCCCCTCAACAGGTGCTCCATCTGCGACTCCATCAATCTAAGGTATTCTTCAGTAGCCGCTCTTTGTGCAGTATACTTGCGTCTAATATTCGCTAAGAGTTTTAATATTCAGGTATACTATTCTACCTCCTACTTATCTCTTATATTAATTATAGCAGCTATGACTGACGACCATCGATCTCCCCGACTGCCCTCCAGGTGGAGCGTTTATCAATGCCTTTTTCACCTAACAACGAGCATGGCGAATATGGTGATCAGGATTACAGGGAATTCAACAATTAGCGACTACGCCCAAGCCCGAGTCCAGGTCGTGTCACTCAACATCCCCTCATACCAGCCACCGCTCGCCGCTCTGCTACTAGACCATCTTTTCTTGGCCCCAACAGGCAGCTTAGCTTGATCACGCCCATCCCCGGAACGACGCGAGGGAAATCTCCCTGTCAGTACACAACTACACTTCCTATTTCGATTTTATTAGTTACTTATTTTTAGTCTATTTAAACATACAATGAGAAGACAGGAAGCTAGACACGCCCTCCCCCCCCAATTCATCGAATTTCCTTCGATATTCCTAAACACATTTCACACAATACGCTATAAGCGCCTCCTGGCTGTGAGTGGCAAAACATAGAACAAACACGCTCCCCAGCGACCCCAGGTGGTATGTTCGAACAGGATCGGCTAACCCCAATCACCACTTTATTTAAATCCTAAAGTTCAACTTCAATGCTGCAAAGATAATTATTATTTAATTGCCGATTTCAATATCCGAAAATTCATGTTAATCTCATTCTTAAATTGCTATACCAAATGCTTAAAATTATCCCCCTTTATCCCCTTTTCCTCTGACCAAATTAACGCTTAAGTCCTGCAGAAATTCTTTTCAATTAAAAGTATTAAAAATTGCTTAATTCGCGTTGCTTTGCAGGCACTAACACTCCAAAGGAAATTCTGTTCTCATTCACAAAGGGGAAATCATTCCTCACAAAGGAAATGTCCTTTTTACTCTCGAAAATCAATTTAGTCCTAAAAAATAATACTCTTAGTTATTCTCAACTAATTTTAACTAATATTTGTTCTCATTCACGAAGGTGGAATCCTTCTATAATGTTGTGGGGACATACACACCCTTATAATGGCTAAGATGGACTTGTTCACTTGGCATATAATCAGCAAGTCTTGACCGCTCAATGAGAGCTATCCTGATCTCGTATAGAGACGATTCCCCCTGACTTACTAACCTTTTCTGTACCATTAACCCTTGCTTGATATAAATGTTCTTCTTATTCTCACCAAGTAATCGTGTTCCTACTTTCATCTTTTCTGACTCCACTACATATACTGAGGACATTTTTTCTTCTCCAAAATTAATTAAATTTTCTCAACATTTCCCACGTTTTTTTCTTAAACTTAAGTCACTAAATTTTTCTATGGGATCGATTTTATATTCACAATCACGAGAGTTAGTTCAATCTCGATAGAACTTAACAAATAGACGTTTTAAAATGAGTGAAATGCTTTTCATCCTTACTTTCGATTTTATTCACACTCACTAATTTTAATTAATTCTCATCAATTAGAAAAAAATCAACGCGCTCGACGATTTACATCACTCACGCCGTATGCCTCTTTTCACCATCGCCCCCTAGTGATAATTGTCACTTCTCGGGATAGGCGATATATCTCTCTCTCTTGCGAGCTTTGCCATCTGGGGGATCACGGGGCAGCACATCATCTCTCTTTCTCTTGACGATAAACCGGCGTTTTGTCCTGTGATCGTTACGACCACACCTTCGTCGTCTCGCCCCCAGTCTCTAGGCATTTTCTTAGAATTTCCACTTAGCTTCGAACGCCGGTCATTCGGGATTCTCCTGACCGTCCGTTAGCGACCCCTTATCGCGCAATTCAGAGTCAAGCCAATTTTCCGAGCCTCCTCAAATTTTATTGGACTGCTCCTGGTGACCTTTGTCCTTGCGTCTTTGTCAGCCAGCATCCCCGAGAGGGCTGCTAAATCCAAACACATCTTCATTAATTTAGCCATTCCCTCCGTAATCGCGTCGTCGCTACGCATTGCTCTGAAAATACTCCCAGAACGAGATCCATCTCGTTTCCTACCATCCGTCTCTTCGATCCTCCATCCGCATTTTCCCAACAAACAACAAAAATACGAGAATCAAATTTTACAACAACAATGAAACCAACCAGAAAAGAAAATTTAATATATCTTCCCAATTTACTTACTCCCTTTCTCTCTAACAGAACCGAAACAGAGAATCGAAATGACGACTGCAAAAATGTCTCAAATGGCGCACACTTTCTCTCTCTCTCCTCATTCACTCCCTCTTCCTCTCCTTTGAATTTAAAATCAGCACGCTAACCGTGCAACGACGACACTGACTTTCAATTCATTTAAGCGTACAGACTCTAACACTCAATTAACTCTCTCTTTCTCTCTCTCCTTTTCTTCCTGTTTTGTATTTAAACTATACTCCCCTCTAGAGGCATCCCTCAAGAATATCTGCTCCGACAACAAAAAGGAAAATTCAAAAGAATGTGTACTCGCCCACTTTAATCTGGCGCAACCGATGTCAATCACTCGGTTTAAGAAAGTCAGGATCTTTACTCTTGCAAAAAAAAAGAAAGAAGTCTATTTCTTTCGTATTGTTCCTGGTTTTCTGTCCTAATGTACTCTTTCGTTTTTTTTTTCGTTTTTTTTATTTGTTGTTTTAATTCTCTCTTTCTCTCTATATATTATATTTTTTTGTTCGGTCGTGTCTGTTTGTTTTTCAAGTCCCTCTTTGTTCCATGGGATATTTTTTCGTCTCTCTTTCTCTCTATATATTATATACATATATTTTTTGTTCGGTCGTGTCGGTTGTTTTTCAAGTCTCTCGTTACACCGTGATATAATTTTTTGGCATTTACCCGTTTTATTCAGGATCACTCCCTGTCACGGCGACCAAATGTGAATGTGGGTTTAGTGATTAGACCGGACGTTGTGTTTCATGCTAATTCAGGGTTTTCTATCCTGGTTACACAGCTCAAAATGTGAATGGTCCCTTGTCACAGGTCACCAAATGGCGTGAATCCTCAGCGATCCCTAAGTAAGGGTCCTTTATCACATAAGCGTCGTGGTCGTTTTTCACGGGGAATTCTCCGCAAGTGCTCTCACGAACCGGGATCTCGTTGGTCGATTTCAGCTTCGGGTTGATATGCTGTGTCCTACTGGAAGTAAGTAGATTTTCATGCACGCCAAAGAAAGACAAACTCTGATATTTCTATTCTACCGCGTTAATTCAAGTTAAATTTACAAATTACTATATAAACTTATATACATTCGTCCAGTGGTTGACTTCTTACAAAACACATCATTGAATCTCAGTTAGATTTAGTACTCTCCGTTTTTGCAGTAGCGACGGACGGTTGGAAAAGGGTGTGTGTGGCGACGACTCTTTGATAAGGATCAGATTCGCTCAAAACTCAGCTTCAACTCACTGATTTTGGCGCGTGCATTCGCTGATATACAAGGTATAAGGGTAGGGTAGGTTGTTCTCTAGACCAATCGCAAATCAGTACGTCATTCCAGGGGAATTCCCGATTCCCTGCGTGTGTGCTGGTGATTATGCGAACGCTCGCCATTTCGGTTCCTATCAACAGGAAGATTAACTCTCGTGACACTTCGTCTGGCCCCAGAAACGAAATCATATTCGGTATGTTCTCAAAACGATATAAAATTGTCACTTTTCCACCAACCAAAAAACTGTATAGCTCGGTTTCGCAAAAATAATAAAATTCACAACTTAACTTTTCCTTCCAGCAAGGAAAACCGCCGTTGTCCCGGCACACAATAATGTTAACAATTAATACAAGCATAGTTCTTGTGTTTTGGGAGTCTTAATCCCCCCAATGGGGAGCTCTACCGCTCTCGGCAGCAGTCTCGGCACATAAGTAAAGCGTATTAAAATTAGCAAAATAAGTATAACATAATTAAAGTAATTTCATTTATATGATCTTTTCTTGTAATGCAATTTGAATTAAGTATAATTTAAGTCAGGATCATTATATGCCCTCCGAGTGATATGCGTGTATTTATATATGTAAGACTATAAACTATTATATATAAGACTATAAACTATTATATGTAAGACTATAAACTATTATATATATATATATATATATATATATATATATATATATATATAGTAATTTATAAAATATATATGGCGATTAAGCTACACTGAATATTCTGCGTTTCATCCAACTATAGGATTCGTCAAGCTTATGCGCGAATTCTGTCGTTGCTTCTTGTTTTTATACATGTTGAGGATTACTAGTTGGCCAATCAGCTTTCTAGTATCCACCGCGCCCCTTCCTACCAGCCAATGGGCATGCATTTTATCAAACAAAGGATCTGTTTTAGAGCTAGGTTAGTGGTTTTAGGTGGCCGTTCTGCTTCTTCGCATGCGTGATTCGTTTACAATATGTTAAGTAAGCTTAGAAAAAAGTTTTAAAATCGTGCAAAGCTGGATTAGTGGTTATCATACTTAACTCACTGTCTTTAGATTTTGGTTCCGGTCTTAGCTCGAGTATTTTTGTTTTACTTACGAAAAGTAAACTGTTTACAAAAAACATAATACTTGCATACACATCTATCAATTTCTGTATGAAGTAAAACATAACATTTATGCGTATTTATCGACCGGGCAATGACATACAAGAGTCTATTCTAAAGTAACCCTCTTAATGTTATAATTTCCCTGAATGTACAAGAGAGGGTTTGCATTGTGATGATAACTGAATTTCTTTATTCGTGACCTGAAAGTTTTATCTCTCCGTTGCAGATATTGACAGTGAGATTCTATTAAAGCACTTCTTGTCATGGACTTTTTCAGAAGCAGTAATGCGTAATTGAATGCTTTACAAAAGGGTATTGAAAATGGTGAGCATGTACAAAAATAAATTTTAGAGCACAAAAGTTTGTTTCTTTTTAATGGTTGCTCCTCAATTTGTTGTGTAAAAATATATGAGGCTTTACGATATATATATATATATATATATATATATATATGTATATATGTGTGTGTGTTTGTGTGTGTGTGTATAAATATATATTTATGCATTTATATATATATATATATATATATATATATACTGGGGGGAGTATACAAGAAATATGCGCAATAAAATATGCCATTTTTTGCGTATTTCTTCATTTGGAGTTAAAATTTAAAACTTACATCTATGAGTAGATCAAACGCAATTTTTAGGAGATTGTACGAAGAACAAAAAAGTTGATTAAATAATCACATTTTTTCGAATAAATTTCTTTTATTACTAAAGAATTGGAAATTAGAGAAATTATAAGAAAATTAGAATGCATAATTGTGTATCGTGTTCTGTACCAAATCGATCCTTATCGATTCATAGACAACATCCGCTTTGCTTCCTTGCCATACAAATCAATGTTGCTCACACTACTTACCAACAAGATATACCGGAATACACGGTGAGAAATGTTCAATGCCCAAGGAGCAGAAAATAAATGCAGAAGTTATTAACAAGTAATTAAGAGAATTCGTTTTGTTCTTGATTTCCAATCCGCATTTTTTATTTGTATGACTTTTAAAAAGTTCATTTAATATGACTCACATCTAGATAGTGAAATTCAAAAGCCTATTGTTATACTTCCTACGCCATCATCGACACTGATTACTGGAAAAGTTAGCAATAAAGTAGGAAGCATTGAGTCCATAAAAGTAATGATCCGCTTAATTTTATTCTTTTTGCACAAGAGTGTAGGTGTCACATAAAGATGCAATTGATTCATAAAATATATGCACAGCACATACGTAAATATATGCATCGGCACATACGTTTATCCATGCTAAGATACAATATATAAAAATAATAGAAAATAAGTGAAAAACAATTAAAAACGTGCGTAGAAATTTTAAGGTTAATTAAATAAAATAGATTCTCATTTAGTCTCTTTACGTATATATTTTAAATTAGATAATGTAATTACTTATCCAGGAACAAAAGCCAATGTACTTTGCGATGGTTCCGTTTGCAAATGCACCGACTATTTGTCCTTATTATTCCTTCTTCTCTTGTCTCTCACTCTCTTGCTGTCAACACACACGCCCCTAACATACACTCCCGTTCTCTCTTACTAGCTCTCTATCTCTATCTAGTTCTCTAACATCAGAACTTCCCTTGTCATTCCTGCATGTATAAATACTTGCGATTTACATTCTACCTGACTTTTCTCTCAACTTCAAACTACTAATCCCTGTATATTTCGGCGGAATGTTATGGTATTCTCTGAGTGTGAAAATGTCACATTTCAAGATATAGACGTGGACGGTTTTGCATAATTATATCTAGAAAACAGTACAATGGAAATAATAATAATAATAATAATAATAATAATAATAATAATAATAATAATAATAATAATAATAATAATAATAATAATAATAGCAGCATTAGCAGTAATCGATATGAACATTTTAATGTCTATTAAGAGGGCATATATAAATTCATTCGTTGGAAAATTCTCATTAAAAATACAAATAATTGCAATTATAATTATAAGAAATATGCTTTCCTATACGATATATTTGGTAGCACAATTTCAATTTTTCTTTCGATATGTAGAGATTACTGAAAAGGAGTGGTTAACTCTCTTTCACTTTTACCAGTGAGTTTTGTTAAACATTTTGTGAGTAAATAATAATAAAGGGGATTAATAAATCAAAATCAAAACAACAGCACCAATAAATCAGTAAAAATGACACTAAGTGATGCTGGAAGCATACAATATTAAATCTACAGAAATGAAAACTTAGATTGAAAAGAAGTGCCCGAGAAAAACGAGGAAAACTTTAGAAAGAAATCCATGCAGTAGAAATTTAATTTAAAAAATAAACACATGAGCAGTATCGGTAAAATGGTACTCTGCACTGTTCATATGATGGACTAAAACAGAAATTAAACACCTTGATAAGGGGACGAGTAAATTTCTGACAATCCACAGTGCATTGCTACGAAAATACGATACTGGCCTACTCTATGTAAAATGTAGCGAACAAGGAAGGGGGCTTCGAAACGAGGAAGAGTCGAAAGTACAAAAAGAAAAATGCGAAAAAGTACATAAGTCAGAACACAGAATAATTGATAACCGCGGCGAAAGATACTACCATAATGAAAAATACAGGGAACGATGAAACAAGAAAAAAAAAACAAGAAAAGTGGGAAGAGAAAGAGGTATACGAACGATTTATCAGAATAACAAAAGACGATAGTCATGAAAGAACCTGGATGTGGCTAAGAAAAGAACACATTTAAAAAAAGAGAAAATCGCTACTGCCAACTTCAGCAAACAACGCAATTAGAACCAACCACACGCAAAGCTAAAAATAGATAACACAAGAAAACAGACTCTGTTGCTTGGAGACGAAGAATAAAACAGCATGATAAGTGAATGCAGCAAAATCGCCTAAAAGGAATATAAAAACAATACGACTGCATAGGAAGGCAGTGCACTGATATCTCAGCAGACGACCATACTTCGAAAATGCTGATAAATGATCCAAACATTAACCAGAGAAAATCTTTCTGAGACATGGCGATGCAAACAGATAAAACCTTCGAAGCAAAAATACCGGATGTCATAATAATTGACAAGATAAAAGTAACTGCCAAATTGTATATTTTGCCGCCCCAGCAGACAACATGCTGAAGACCAAAAGATCCTAAAGGAGGTAAAAAGAAGAAGAAAGAATTTAGCCATGGCATGGATCGACTGCAAAAAGGCGTACGACAGGATCCCTCAAGCATGGATAATAGAATGCTTAAAAATGCATCTACAACAGTGTAGTAAATAATGGGTAATCAACAATCCCCCCACTATCCAACAATCATGAGGTGATTTGCTCTGCAACTGCAAAGGCTAACATGCTTGCCAGTCGGTTTGCCTACAACTCTACACTAGACCCTGCCAACCACCCCTCCCTGACTTTCATTTGGGGACAGACGCTACACTAGACGATCTGAAAATCACTCGTTCTCAGGTGCATGCTATCATAAGAAATCTTGACACTGCAAAAGCATGTGGACCTGATCTCATCCCGGCTGTGCTATTAAAAATGTGCTCCGCCGAAGTAGCTCCAGTTCTCTCCAAACTTTACAACAAATGCCTTAATGAATCTTGTATCCCTACCTGCTGGAAAACTGCTTCTGTAGTACCAGTTATCAAGAATTCTGGCGAAAGAACTGACCCAGTAAATTATCGCCCCATTAGCCTCCTCCCAATTTTCGCCAAAATATGTGAGACCATAATTAACCAAGCTCTAGTCCATCACCTTACATATGCTAAACTTCTGACTGACCAAAAATATGGATTTAGATAGGCCCGTTCAACAGCAAACATCCTAACTGTAATCTCAGAACGTATATACCAGTCACTGGACAAAGCGGGGGAGGGTAGAGCGGTAGCTCTAGATATATCTAAAGCTTTTGACAGGGTATGGCCTGAAGGTCTTCTCAGGAAAATCAGATCATATGGTATCACTGGAAGAATACATGACATAATTAAATCCTTCTTAGATAAGAGAAAAATCCAGGTTGTCATTCAAATCCCAGCAAAGACTAATAGCTGCTACCAACGAGAAATCAATGGCAAGTAGCTGTTGCGATAATGCAAATTTATTTGCAAATGCTATCGGAGGCGGAGAATACTAGAAACCTGGTGAGACTTGTTGTCACTCAGCTTCCAGGGAATACCACTGGCTGTTTACAGGTAAAGATCTCTGAAGACCTGTGTGAAAGCTCATTGTGAGCAAATAATTATAATAATAATAATAATAATAATAATAATAATAATAATAATAATAATAATAATAATAATAACAACTCTGATTATAGTAAGAAAAAAGAATAATGATTTTAGTAACAAAAATATACATAATAATAATAGTATTAATGACAAAATTACAAAAATGTAATAAATGGTAATAATAATAATCCTAATGGTACAAATAATAATAGTTTGAATAATAATAATAATAATAATAATAATAATAATAATAATAATAATAATAATATGAATATGAATATGAATATGAATATGAATATGAATAATAAATTTAAAATAATCAAAATACTAAGAACTTCTTTATATTAACAACAATGATTTTAATCACAATAATATAAATAAAAGTTTTAAAGATAACAAATGTAATAATAATATAAAAATTAAATTAATGTTTATACAAATTTAAGAATAATAAAATTTAAACAGATAATTTACATATTACTAATAATTTAATAATATAAAAAAATATTCTTACTAATAATATTTTATAATAATATTATTATAAAAATAATGTTGAATAATAATAGTTATATATATTATTATTATTATAAATTTTAATAGTTATTATTTTACTACGAATAATAAATATGTATTTTGATAATTGAAATAATAATTTAAGTAAAAATAATTATAAATTAATTTTCATAATACAACATATAATAAAAATAGTAATACTCATAAAAATACAAATAACAATAATTTTCATAAAAATAAGTATAATAATTTCTATAATAAAAGGAATATTTTAATAATAATTATAAATATGAAAAAAATTATAATAATGTTAAAACTTTTAATTATTTAAGTAATAATGTAAACAATGAAGGGATTTTTAAAAAATAAATAACAATAATTTAATAAATCTTATAATAATCATAATTTTTATAATAATTTTAGCATTATATTATATTTATAATATTTTCTTGTAACAAAGATTTAGTAGAAATTATATTTATAATTATGTTTATAATAATAATATTAATTATTTGAATAATTATTATTATTACAATTATGAAAATAAGTATATTTTAATATTGTTCTCATAATTTTAATAATTAGGATATTCTTAATAATAATAGTTATAATGATAACAATAATTACAATTTTAATAACAACAACAATAATAATAATAATAATAATAATAATAATAATAATAATTACACATGTTAATTAGCAGAAAAAAAACTACCAAATCATTAAGGGGGGCACTGATACTCACAACTAAATTTTATAACTAGAATATACAATGGACTATCTTTAACGTAAAAACAGAAACTAAAACGTTATATAAATATTCCGGGCAGTGTAATAATAAGAATAATCATTTGAGAATTCTGGAAGAAGCTGTCACGATTAAATTTGTGGAAATGAAAGTAATATAAAAGCGTATACCTAAGAAGAATGAGTAATATTATTAAGTGGAACAGGTTTGGAGGTTTACATGTGGTAAAATACAAAATATCTTTTTATAAAATGAGCAAAGATCACAGTGATATATATATGACCCAAGCCACGTAATTTTCATTATTGCGTTTCCTCCATTAAAGATAAGGCAAACGTCATCATCATTACACCAAAATGTTTGCCCGGTTTAGCAGCAACTATATTTTTTCCACCGAAGGACCTTTTCAATATTTATCTTTAAATCGTTTACAATTTGTTAACTTTATGTTGTCTTTTATGTGTTTTACCAATATTTTATCATATAATAAAGCAATGGAAATCAGCTAGAATAAAGCGAAACGTAAAGACTGCCATTTGGATTTTATATTGCAAAGTGAGATGAGAAAAACACCGGAATATCGTCAATTGTGTTGTCTCATATTTAACAAATATATTGGAAATACTTTATCTTTTTACTAATTATCCCATCGTATGAACCTTTATATACTGTTGTCTGCATTGGGTTGCCCTAATATTATATCACTCAGAAGTATATCAAGGAGGAAGATTGTAAGACCGAGTAGAGAAAACCACTAGCCAGATCTCCATTAGATCAGTGCGAATAGGACTAGTACGAGTATCTTGTGGATGCTTATTGCCACACAAATCCTAGCGAAAACTAATGGTCGCTACCAATGTAAAATCAATGATGAGCTGCTATTGGAATAACACAAACTACATTGCTGAGGTTATAAAAGTAGGTGTTGAGTACTGGAAATTTGTGATGAATTGTTGACACTCAACCTCCAGGGATAACAATCGGTCATTGACAGAGAAAACTCTCTGAGGATAGCCTATGTAAAAGGTCCTAGTAAGTAAGTATTAATAATAATAATAATAATAATAAGAAGAAGAAGAAAAAGAACAAGAAGATAAAGAAGAAGAAGAAAAGGAAGAAGAAGAAAAAAGAAGAAACAGAAAAAGAAGGAGAATAAGAAGGAGAAGAAGAAGAAGAAAAAAGAAGAAGAAACAGAAGAAAAAGGAGCTAAAGAAGAAGAAAAAGAAGTCTCCAATAACTGCAGCACAAGATAACTCGATAAGCACCAACCACACAAAAGTAAAGATCGACAAAACATAAGAAAACAGCAAATGCAGTATCTGTGGAGAAGAAGATGAAATGATGAACCATATAGTAAGTGAATACAGCAAACTTTCCCTAAAGGAATACAAGAATAGTCACGACCAAGTGTAAAGAACAGTACACTGGGAATTATGCAAACAATTGCATCTCAAACGCACAGACAAGTGGTACAAACATAAGCCGGTAACAGTACTTGAAAATGAGAATCACAAAATCGTATGGGACATGAAAGTACAAACTGATTAACTCATACAGGCAAGAAGACTGGATATCATAATAATTAACAATTTCAAGCCAACATTAGGGTAAATATCAAAGAAAAGGAGAAACGGAGCAAATACATAGAGCTGGCCAGAGAGCTGAAAGGGATATGGAACATGAACAAAATCATAATAATACCTATAATAGTAGGATCACTAGGAACAATCCCGAAACACTTTGAAAAAAGAATGGGAGAAATTGGAATCAGAGGAATGACTGGAAAGATACAACCAACAAGAATAATGAAAAGAGATGAAATTTAATGTGGAGACTGACACACAGGAGCAACAAGCGCGGACCAGACAAACTGCTGCAGAAGCAAAACAGTAAACGCCACATGGAACGAAAACATTGAAGCCACATATCTATAAGTTTTCTAACCCACCCCACTGCACCCCCCTCAAAAAAGATGTGAGACCAAACAGCCACGTAGAGTCAAGGGGGAAGGAATGACCGAGGAGAGAGCACTGACCAGATCTCCGTTGGATAAGTGCGAAGAGAACTGGGATCTTGGTGAGAATTATTGCCACTCAAATTCCAGTAATAGCAACTGCCAAGGAAAAATCAATGGCAAGAAGAGATCTTTGATAACCTGCGTGAAAGCTCCTTGTTAGGCAATAATAATAATAATAATAATAATAATAATAATAATAATAATAATAATAATAATATTTTTAATAATTATGATATTATTTAAGATTGGAAAAAGGGTGTTTTTTTAATCTTCGACAGCAAACGATAGTTATTTGAACGGTAAAAGCAAAAACATGCGGAAAGAAAAAAACATGCAAGTCAGCGAATATATACACGTACTGATTTAAAAAGAAATGAAAAGGGGCACAAAACTCATACATTCTATACTTGTCAGCATAAACTACTCCTTAAAAGGCTAGGATAAATATTGTATGTGACATTTTGATTCTAGTGGACTGAGCGAATTGTGCATGATAGATTTGTGGTTCTTTCTTCTCTCCATATACAAGTATTGAAGTTCGAAAAACGTCGTCATATTTCTTGTAATTTTTAGCTTCGCTCTGTTGCCAAACTATAAGAATAAAATAGGATTACAATGAAAATCTAAACTTTCAAAAAGATTTGCAACACCGTCGCATTCTCTCTGCTCTTTGAAAATTAGACCACGCCTTCGTATTAGGCTTTTATTGATTTCAGTTGTTCTTCACATATGCTAATTTCGTATGCAATTATATCTCAAGTATAAGAATCTGATTCTGAAGGGACGCCCTTTATTACACCGACCTAAATATAAAAAATATAATTGCAATAGAAAAGCTTTTTCTTACTCTTGTAGACATTCATTACCGACGTGCAAAGCATATCATTCTATTTATAATTAGTAAGAGTTACTCCTTATTAACACACTTCCTTCTGATCGCTTTATCACACGCGAAACAGTATGACAGTATTTGTCAATATCTGACTAAAGCGTCAAAAGTAGCGGGATGTTTATTTGTGATTGCCAGACGCCTGCCAGTATCCTATACCTCTATAAGGCAACCATTCGCCCATGTATGGAGTACTGTTGTCACATCTGGGCTGGTGCATCTGCTGCTTGTCTCTCGCTCCTGGACAGGGTTCAAAAAAGAGTCGCAAACCTGATAGGTCCTGAACTGTCATCTGGGCTTCAACCTCTGTCCCATCGACGAGATGTTGCATCCCTCTGCCTGTTCTACAAATACTTCAATGGTGAATGCTCTGACGAACTGCAAACACTTGTACCTCCCCGACGTAACTACCCCCGACAAACCCGACAAGCTACTAAGTCTCATCCCTTTACAGTGGAGATCCCTAGGTGCAAGAAAGCCTTTTACTCCAATAGTTTCTTCCCCAGAACTGCGGGTCTTTGGAACTCCCTTCCGGGATTCTGCTTTCCTAACTGCAATGATATGCAGAAGTTCAAGTGTAATGTTAACAAACATCTTTCTACTCTTCTCCCTTCATAATGACCCCGCTAATTAATTCCCTAATAGTAGCCCCCTGCTTCAAAGTTGCACTGTGCCTTGTTTGGGGTGAAAATTGAATTAAAAAAAAAAAAAAATCAGTCTCTCGCGAATATGTAATGGCCATTGCACTTATAACACTTGTACTCAGACCATTCCATATGCACATGTGTTTGTTTGCTTCTGGCAGACTGTGACATTCAACATTGTTTCTCATGATTTCTCGAGTTTGAGCCAACAGTCCGTCTCAAGTCAAATCATGGACACTGAAAAGCAAAAATAGTAACAGATGACGTATGAAATAAGAAAGCCCAGGATGCGACCAAAATAGAAGTTGAAAGTTTAAGAATATAAAATTACTCAATGTTTTATTTGCGGGTAGAAGCTGATTAAACGATTACAATGAAAAGCATTTGGAAATTGATGAAATCCACAAACGAAACAATATTCCAGCATGTATATTTAGAAATTAAAACATATACGGAATTATATATCCGTAAACAAACATTAATTAACGTAGACTTTTTATAATTATAGATACATTCAAGCCGACAAAAAGTCAGCGACAGTAACCAAGGCAGAGTGAACAAGCTTCCAGCGAAGAAGGAAGTGTCAGCGGAATATTAAATTCATAAGTGGACCTCAGTCGCCTGTATATCTCATTCAGGAGAGATGATGACGTTAGGTTTTTGCAGTTCACTCAGGACGGTATCGACGTCTTCTTAAGCACTCGTATACTGTACAGGTATTTCAAAATGGTCACCGATTTGATATTGAGTAATCACAACATTGATTGCATGAGGTTATTAATAGATATCATAATATTTGGCAATTTGTTTGAGTTGATGAATACAACGTAAATAAATTAAAGTGTTCGCTACTAATATATTAAGAGCAGTTATGATAATAAAAAGTATACTATTGTATAAAGCTTACAAGGATGCCAACGTTTCGTACTAACAGTTTAAAGTTAACTGATAAACACATTTCTATTTTGCACACTTAAGCGAACTGTCAGTCCAAATATTTAAGTATGCTCTAAAATCATTTATATGCGTCTATTTAGTAAAACGGAATGACGTTTTAAACGTTGGGTATCTCAAAACTACGACTTTCTGTGTAAAAGAAAGTATTTGTTAATATTGATTCTACTAGACTCTTCCATTAAAAAAATCGAATCGTTCGAAGAGTTCAAACATTCGTCTTGACAAATGACTCCCATATTGTGTCTAAACACTTTCGTCTTGCTCTGTGATATGGTTCGGAACTGTGTGCATCTGGGAATTGGATCACTGCTATAGACGTATTGATTCGATCCACTTCGTTTTCCAACAGAGCTGTATTTGCAAACGGAGCATCAAATTGATCGGCCGCTTATCAAACGTAACAAAACCTATCCGTCCATTGTTCTGTCGGGGAAGACGACGACACTGTGGGTCCGTTTCCATCGAATGAGTTTGGACAGGTTGGAAATGTATTGCACGAATGATTGGTTCAGTTCGTTTCCTCGAAATCACAATTGATAGAGTTTATCGATCGAACGATGGCAACCTTTTGCTATAACGTTGGCAGTTTAAAATAGTGCGACACATGATATATATATATATATTTGTCGACGTGTAATATTAATTTAAAAAGTTAGAACAAGGGAATAGAAACCTTTTATAAAAGCATTTCTAATAAATAAGCGTGTTTTTATCTGAATAGCTAAGTAATTGGAATCGGAATCCTAATAGGAATTAGACAGACAATTGATTTGCATTTTTAGTGTACACACACTCAGGCTGACAATAATAAAAATGATATATTTTGAAAGTTAGCAAAGACATATTGATTTATGACAAAATTCATACATACATATATACATACATATATATATATATATATATATATATATATATATATAAGTTGTGAATTTCATATAGAAACGTTGATTTAATTTGAATAAATAAAATACACATCAAGTTTTTTTTTTACACAATGATCACCACTTATCAAGGCCCGGAATCCACTCAGGGATAAGGGTTATTGCAAGTACATTACGTTAGTGTGGAGATTTGATGAACTGTTTACTTAAGGGGGCGGTTCATTAGGAATTTGTTTACGTTTGACTTGAACACATCCAAGTTGTAGTCAGGTGGGAAACAGGCAGACGGAACAGAGTTCCGAAGGCGTGCAGTTCTAAGAAAGAAGCTTTGTTCATTGGATCCACGTTTTGATTTAGGCACAGATAAAGAGTGGGGGAAATTTTTCACAGTGGATCCGGCTAGACGGGTGTTTTTCGTGATAGATTGGCGAGGGGGGGACCAGATATTGGAGTTCAGACGAGCACCTGCCATGGAAATAACGATAAAACAAGCATAGGCTCGCAACGTCTCTTCTGTGGGAGAGAGGTTGCAGGGTAGAGAAAAGGGCATCCCCCACTAAGCCACGAAGTCTATTTTGTACTCTGTCAAGGCAGGATAGGCTGTTTTAGCAGCTCGTACACTTGAAATCAAAATAACAACGTAATATTAGGAAAATAAACATATATTTTACTTGTTTGAAATTTATAACATAAATATTTCGAAACATATTTACGTTATAGATTTTAAACAAGTAAAATATTTGTTTATTTTCTTAATATTACGTTGTGATTTGGCTTCCAATCACACATGATTGCGTATTTTATTTTATTGAAATTCAATCAACGTTTCTATATGGAATTCACACCCTAGAAGTTATTCTCGCGTTGCCAATGCACAGCTCACGCATTTCAAAACAAATCCGCTGAGATACAACACGAGCCTCTTTACAAACAGACTTTTTTTTCTCCAACTTTATAGCATGACAAGGAAAAAGAAAATTAAAAAAGAAGGAAAACAACACACTGAGGATGGAGCATATCTCCAAAATATATTTGTTATAAATTTTAAACAAGTAAAATATTTATTTTCCTACTGTTACGTTGTCATTTGGCTTTCAAGCGCACTTGATGCGTATTTTATTTTATATATATATATATATATATATATATATATGTGTGTGTGTGTGTGTGTGTGTGTGTGCGTGTGTGTGCGCGCGCTTTCCTGTGTGTGTGTGTTTCCCCAAGGACTAAAACTTGCTTCTATGGTTTCAAATGATTCGAAATAAGAGCAAGGTATACGTGATTCCAAATATGTTATATCTCACCCTTATTGGAAATGGGATACGATTATGAATATCTCGAGTAGCAAATAATCCTTATACACAGTAAAATAAACCAAAGCGGGGAGATTGACTGAGCTTCAATCTATGGTCTCCTCTCGCCAAACTTTCATAAGAAACATTCGTCTTGCTGAAAACAATATCAATAGTTCCTTCCACTCTTTATCTGTGCCTAAACCTAAACGTAGATTCTGGGAACAAAGCTTCTTTCTTAGAACTGCACGTCTGTGGAATTGTCCTCCGTGTTCCTGTTTTCCAGCTGTCTATACTATGGTTGTCTTCAAGTCGAACGTAAACAAGTTTCTGAGGAACCGTTCTACGTAAGTTAAAAATTTACCGAACTTCCATTACCATCGATTACTATATTGCCTTTTGACTACTGTTCACTCTTTACCCCTTATCCTTGAGTGGTCTCTCTGCCTTGATAAGACGCATATGTGAAAAAAAAACTACATAGAGTATTACGCATTTCATTCTCGTGAGAATTCGTCAGGTTTATGCAAAGCGTTTTGGTTTACGCTCGTTTTTATATACGCACATGCTATAGTTGAATAGAAAATAGTAAGACAAGCAAACACATGTAAGGACCTAGACAATCCATGTGGATTATGCCAACAACATCTATTAAACTGTAGGAGAGAAATATGGAACAACTGTGTGCACAGAATAGCGATACAAAATAACTTTAAAATTGGCAATATTTCTTAATTAAAGATTAAATTATCTTTTATCAAGAATGAAAAAGTTATTTTTTCCGTTGTAAGTATACAAAGTGTGTCCGTCCTTCATGTTTTGTCGTCAAAGTGTTTTAGGTGTTGCGGATGCACGCAGTTCTGCTCCGTTGGAACTCTCAGGTTATATTTAAGACACGTGTTCATCGTATAGTTCAACATTGAAATTGGAAGCTCTTTAAGCATATTTAAAATTAAAATGTAAAAACCGAATAAACAAACTGTTCTAGAAATATGTTAAAATGCAAACAGTTTATTTTTAATAGAAACATGTTTATTAATAATGTTTTCCCGTAAAAAATTAAAAATGCATTTGCTAAAATATTTTATTTTCTACATAATTATAGTTATCATTTTTATAAATACAAAATATTGTCTGGCATTTTGTTTTTCGTTAAATCTTAGCAAGCTTTATGAAACTCAAACAACAGTTTTTTTTAAATAATTCAATAAACAATAACCTACTTAGTTTCCACTTCAAGTTTAAATATATATAAATATATTTAGACAAAAACTAAAACATTTTGCACAACTGTAAAAATGAAACTAATACTTTACTGGGGGAGAAATGGGACACTGGAATGTAATACGGTACAAACAGATTCACTTATATTCTTCGGAATAACCTTTTGTCAAGTTCCGTACTATCTAAGCAAAAAAATAAATTGATTATTACTCTTTTTCCCTACTCTTTATCTGTGCCTAAATCAAAACGTAGGTTCCATGAACAAAGCTTCTTTCTTAGAACTGCACGCCTGTGGAATTCTGTTCCGTCTGCCTGCTTTCCACCTGAGTACAACCTGGATGTCTTCAAGTCCAACGTAAACAAATTCCTAATAAACCGCCTCCTTAAATAGACATTTTTATAAAATACCCACACTAACGTACTGTACATGCAATAACCCTTATCCCTGAGTGGCTTCCGGGTCTTGATAAGTGATGATCACCTTGTAAAAAAAATACACGAAATGCGGAATTAAACAATTTTAATGGCTTATTATTAATCTAAATGTAGCAGAAGTAGCAATAACTAAAATGATGGGAAAAAGAGCTTACTTCGGGTACGTCTGTTGTGTCACCAGTTGGGGGGAAAAAAGAATTCCAAGATGGCGTCCAGGGTTTTTTATTAGCGTTTACCCCCATGCAACTCTCGGAAAGTCACGTTTCTTTCTCATGTGATTATGCAAATGGATAATTCCCGGCCACTATAAAAGCAGGAGGCTAGAGACGAGTCGGCAGTGTCCTGAAAATTGTGTGTGTGGGTGTTTCTGGCGATTGGAGTGTGTCTTCTTTTACCACGGTTATCACGGACAGGAATTCCCTCTCTTCTGGAGATGGGCGATATTGACTATTTTGAAGTCGTACTATTGCTGACAGAATATTTTTTTTTGTCTACTACATTTTTGTTTCAAGATATTTCGGCCCGAATATGGCGAAGGTGCGGATAAGCAGTGATATTATCAAGCCGTTCTCTGGCGAGGGAGACGTTGTAGCGTGGCTGAAAAAAGTGAGACTTGTCGCACAATTTCAGCAGGTGGATGACGTAGCGAGTCTGCTACCTTTATACCTGGAAGGCGATGCGCTGGCCCTCTACATGGAAATGGAGGAGGACGATCAAAAGAAAATAGACCAGATTGAGGCTCGATTAAAGGAGGCATTTACTGATGACGCGTTTGCAGCATATAGAAAAATAACTATGGTTAGATGGGCTGGTGAACGTGTGGATGTGTACGCCAACAAAATCAGGCAGTTGGTTGGATTGGCCGGATTCACAGGAGAAAGCTAAGAGAGACTCACAAAATTAATTTTTGTCACTGGATTCCTTGACACCATCTCAATTGCTCTTCAACAGGTGCCGAACATCAAAGCCCTGACCATGGGGGAGCTAATGTCGAGAGCGAGAACTTTGACGACGACTGGCGAACAAAATCAGGATGTGGTTGCGGCCACACGCTCACCCAACAACAGGGCCCAGAATAATCCTGTTAACGTGATCTGTTTCAAATGCAATGTTAAAGGCCACCTTGCAAGGGACTGTCGAAAACGTGGAACACGGTGTTACCGTTGCGGTGAGAGTAGACACTGGGCTCGGAACTGCTCGGGAAACGAGCAAGGGGAGGACGCATAAGCGCCAGTCTCCTTCCCAACCAAGATGTGAACACGACGCTCCCGGTGATAAGCATCCATGTTGACGGGACGCGATGTTTGGCGCTTATTGATACAGGATGCTCCAGGACAATTTTACATGCAGACCGGTGCCGGTCTTGAAGAAAAACAAACGTAAATGTCAACACAATTGGTGGAATGTCCCATGCGTGCTGCGGTGTTGGAACGGTCTCTGTATCCACTGATGAAGGTGTGTCTGCGAGAGTCGATGTGTTGGTGGTGCATGGCAAGCCACTGGGATTTGACTTGCTTCAAGGGATCGACGCCATAAAAGCTCTAGGAGGTGTCGTTGTCAAGCCTACAGGATCAGTGCGGCTGGGCGCCAGGAAAAGTATTAAATGCGCAGCCATTTCTATCGATGAACCAGATTTCACTGCTACCTTTGACCATCAAAACCGAACGTGGACCGCATCGTGGAAATGGTCTGTGGACCACCCCCCTGAAAGGCTGCATAATTGAGTGTCAGAGTACCCAGTGCCAGCAGAAATTCGTGAAGAATACACGCAGGAGCTCCACACCTGGATAGATAATGGTTGGTTCGTGCCATACCCAGAGGATAAATTGGGAGCCCCCAAAGGTCTAATTTCCCTGATGGCTGTGATACAGCAGAACAAAGCCAAAGTGCGCCCGGTGATGGACTACCGGGAGCTAAATCATTACGTAGACGCATTTACGGCCAACGCAGATGTTTGTGCGGCTAAGCTGCGTGAGTGGAGACAAAAAGGTGCTAACGTGTCTCTACTGGACCTCAGAAGAGCATACCTACAAGTCCGGGTCCATGAGACACTGTGGCCATACCAGACTGTGGAAATCGATGGGAAAAAATACTGTCTGACCCGTCTGGGGTTTGGTTTGAATGTGGCTCCCTTGATAATGAGAGCAATTGTCAGCGAAGTACTATCTCAGGAAGAGGTTATAAGCCGCGCAGCATCTGCTTACATTGATGACATTTTTGTCAATGAAGACGTGGTGCCCGCGACCCGTGTGAGAGAACACCTCGCGCAGTTCGGGTTAGAGTGCAAGACCCCGGAGCAGTTGAAGGACGGTGCACGGGTGCTGGGATTGACAGTCAGGATGGAACGCAGTGAACTGCGATGGAAGCCAGGAAATGCAATTCCGGAGGCTCCCAGTATTGTTACGCGACGAACAATCATTTCCCTGTGTGGTCGACTTGTCGGGCACTTTCCGGTGTGCGGTTGGCTTCGTGTGGCTTGCGGAATACTCAGAAGGAGAGTAAGTTCGGTAACGAAGGGTTGTGATGATGAAGCAAGGGACGCCGTACTACATCGTATGATGTTATAAACCTTAAAATCTGCGCAGCAGAACGATCCGGCACAGGGAAATTGGTGTGTGGACGGCAAAGAGCTGAATGTATGGGTCGATGCTAGCTCTCTAGCAATTGGTGCAGCCTTGGAGATGCACGAAACTGTGTTGGAGGATGCATCTTGGCTGCGACCTGAAGGTGACTCTCAACATATCAACTTGGCTGAACTGGATGCCGTATTGAAAGGCATCAATTTGGCTCTCCAGTGGCAGAGCAAGGTGCTACACATAAAGACAGGTTCTGTTTGCGTATACCATTGGGTCTCGGACACGCTAACTGGAAAGGCGCGAGTACGCACCAAAGCAGCAAGCGAGATGCTTAT
The DNA here is from genome assembly GCF_053919585.1 of Euprymna scolopes. NCBI lineage: Eukaryota > Metazoa > Mollusca > Cephalopoda > Sepiida > Sepiolidae > Euprymna > Euprymna scolopes. The sequence goes on along the minus strand of NC_136494.1, from coordinate 133,684,387 downwards.
TAGGAGGCGATTAAGCACTCTTAAGGAGCTCGTGAAAGAGTACGGGCTGACAGTGGATGTGAAGCTGGTTCCATCAGCACGAAACATTGCTGACCGACTGACACGAGTGCCACAGCGGTGGTTTGAGGCAATGAAAAAGAAAAACGGTCTTGACCCAGTGATAGGCGCGGTCCACACAGACGAGCTGGATGAGAGTCAAATCATGGCTATTCACAAAGATAGTGGACATCCGGGGGTGCGACGCACTACCTACTTTGTCAGGAGAAGATGTCCAACCACGACAAAAGCAACTGTTAGAACGGTCATACAGAAATGCGAGGAATGTCAGTCCATTGACCCAGCGCCAGTCAGGTGGGAAAAGGGAAAGCTGGAAGTTAACGAGAATTGGCAGAGAATTGGAATGGATATCACGCATTATGGCACCTTCCATTTTTTAACTTTAACAGACTGTGGTCCATCGCGTTTCTCCATTTGGAGGAAATTGGCAAGGCAGGACTCGGCAAGCGTGATCCATCAGTTGGAGGCAGTGTTCCTTGAGCGTGGCGCGCCGCATGAACTCCTTTTAGACAATGACACAGCTTTCTGCAGCAATATGTTCCAAGCATTTGCACGTAAATGGGGAGTTCACTTGCGATTCCGTTGTGCATACGCTCCAGCCGGGAATGGCATAGCGGAGCGATGTCACCGTACAGTGAAACGAATAGCGGCTAGAATGTGTTGTCCCATACAGGAGGCTGTCTACTGGTATAACATCACACCAAGAGACGACACATCTCCCTCCACTGCGCCTGCCAACAGGATTTATCAATACGAAGTTCGAGTAAAGGAGACTAATCTCGCAACTGCGTCCCCAGGTCCCAAGAACAGCTTTTACCAGGTTGGAGATCGCGTATGGGTCAAAAGACCGCAAAATCGATGTGCCACGAGGTTCGGCAAGGGTGAGGTGACCAAGGTGATCAGCCCTCAGTCGATTTTGGTGGACGGTGTGCCTCGTCACGTGAAGGATTTGCGCCCTCGCCATTATGTTGTTACATCGGAGGAAGAGGGAGACTCAAACAGTATGATGTCTTCTGAAAAGACAGAGAGTATGATGCAGGACGACGGAGAGGATTTTGAGCCATATAATGTACATACTGAAGAAGCGGAGGAAGGACCACCCGTATTGCCTCTACGAAGGAGTACCCGACAGAGACGAATACTGCCCCCCTGCCCTGATTGTGAAACACCGCCTATGGAGCAGACTGGTTGCAATAATGGCGATGAGGAGGATGGCAGACAGGACGTGCTGCCTCCGGTTCTTCGGAGAAGTACCAGACAAAGACGACTGCCCCCTTGCCCCGTTTGTGATCATGAGATCAGGGGGAGTGTAGCAGAAGTAGCAATAACTAAAATGAGGGGAAAAAGAGCTTACCTCGGGTACGTCTGTTGTGTCACCGGTTGGGGGGAAAAGAGAATTCCAAGATGGCGTCCAGGGGTTTTTATTAGCGTTTACCCCATGCAACTCTCGGAAAATCACGTTTCTTTCTCATGTGATTATACAAATGGATAATTCCCGGCCACTATAAAAGCAGGAGGCTAGAGACGAGTCGGCAGTGTCCTGCAAATTGTGTGTGTGGGTGTTTCTGGCGATTGGAGTGTGTCTTCTTTTACCACGGTTATCACGGACAGGAATTCCCTCTCTTCTGGAGGTGGGCGATATTGACTATTTTGAAGTTGTACTATTGCTGACAGAACATTTATTTTTTTTGCCTACTACATTTTTGTTTCACTAAAACATAACAGAAATAGGTTTAATACATTTATACTTATGTTTTCATCGATTCCGCCTCTAAACTGATTTACTAACATGAAATCAATTTTTTATTTGATAGTTTTTTTAGTTTACTGTTAAAGCCTTTAAATTTTCTCCACCATGAACCAGTACACGTATTACACGCAAGTAAAGTCATATAAACGAGATAGATATCGATATTATGTATTTGCTACGGTCGGTTGTTCCAAAATGCGCTTATATATCTATATAATTATTAGATTTACTTTTGTCATTTTTCCATGACATATACACTCTGACAGCGAGTAGAACACAACACAGTTGATCTATAAAATGATATTTTGTTTTAATTTAATGTTGACAATTAGATTTTGATTTAAAGTCATTACTGATGTTTTTACATCTCTGGGGGAAATGTCAAGCTTGCTCTCTCTCTCTCTCTCTCTCTCTTTATCTTCCTCTCCACTTCTCTCTCTCTCTCTCTCTCTGATCGACGACCCAGTTTTCTCGTTGTGACAATGTATATAAATATTTTCCATTCGTATGTTTTAAATTTAAAAGTTTCAATGGAAGCGACGGATTTTCACGAGATCCGTATCATTTTGAAGCTCGTGCCTTCGGACGACAAATACCGAAAAATTGGCTAAAAACATTAATTACTTCACTCTCAACTGGGCACTTTTCTACAAGGAGGGAGTGCTTATTTCGCCGATATTTTTTAAAGTAATCCCCTCTTTTCGATTAACTAGCCTTAACTTAGACCTACGTAACTTCCTGTTTGGCGATGGACGCAACAATAAACACGTCTATTTTTTCTCACATTCTTTTCCTCCTTCCCGGTACGAATTCGATTCTTCCTGCTTAGTACCACGTCTTTGTTTCTAGCTTAACACATATCTCGAAACACCCGGGCAACGCCGGGCACCCATGCTAGTATTACCTACAACTACTAGTGCAGAATTTTTTTTTTTTAATTTTTGTGCTGCCAAGCAAATTTCTTCGCATTTCCAAGCCGCCTTCGAAACCTGGTAGGTGATGTCCTTTACTCTTCCCTGCAACCCGTTTCCCGCAGAAGAGATATCGCGAACATGTCTTTGTTCTATCGCTATCATCATGGCAAGTGCTCGACTACACTCCAATCTATGGCCCCACTTGTAAAACTTTCACAAAAAGCACCCAAGTAGCTAACACCACTATATACGATTTTCACCACTCTATTTTTGACTAATTCTAAATGCAAATTCCTTGAACAAAACTTCTTTTCCAGAAATTCCGCCTTTGAAACACTGTTCCGCTGGCCTGCTTTCCGGTTGAATACAACAAAGCAGTCTTTAAATTCAATAACCAACCATAAATAATAAGATTCTATCCAATTTACACCATTAACGATTGCTAAACTATCAACTTAAATTCATTAGATAGTCCTGTAAATATATAAAAAAACGTACTCAGAAAGACACGCATTTATTTTAATATATTTTGTTTAAATACGTTCGTTTTATTACTTACATTAAAAAGTTTTGCATAAATAGAAAAAGTTTTTGTTTTTTAATCCTTAAAAGTTTTGTAAATATTTAATATTAAAGAAAATGTTTTGTAAATATTTTTACTTTTAAATCTTTAACAGTTTTGTAAATATATCTTTAAAAAATATTGCTCGCAAACATTCGAATATGTCTGCTATTTGACCTATTTACAAGTTTAGAAACACCTAACGGCAATGTCAAAGTCGAACAAACGGCGCCCCTTGAATTGTCTGCTTATTTTTGTCGTCAGCTACGGGGTGTCTAATCTTTACTTGATCCAAATTCATTAACCCTTATCTTCGAATTTCTTTCGAGCTTTGATAAGTGATGACGTTCAAGTAAGATAAGGAAAATTACAATTTCGTATGTAGGTAAAAACATTATATCTAAAATATGCGTCTGTAAAAATGTTCATCGGTTGACACGTGATAATTACACTAAGATAAGAATCAAAGTATAAATTGAATTAGTTTGGAATTATTTTGAAGATGAGTAAATTGTATAAATTAAAAAATATATTTATTTAATTATTTCGACTCATCTTCTAGGAGAGGAGGATAATAGTCCAAAGAATTAAATGAAAAAAGATGAGGATGATATTCCAAATAATTAAATAAAAAGTTATACAATTTACTCATCTCCAAAATAATTGCAAACTAATTCAATAATATAGCAATCGATACGGACCCGACAATTGGAAAAACAATTTGATTTATAATACCAAAAACATCCAATCTTGATTGCCCTTCGAGGCCTGCTGTGCAATTAATAGAGTGCGGAGTATCTACGATTCCAGGTAAGCATTGAGCTAGAGGTAGCGGTTTCAATCGCAACCAAAGCCGGTCAGAGGATTAGTTGACCAAACCGTGGTGAGATGACAACAGCAATTGCTGAGGATGTAGTTGGAGGATTCGTCATTTCTATCCTATCACCGTTAACCTGACGAAGACCAGAGGAATAATTAGCCCAAGCGTCGTAAAAATAACCACTAGAAGATTAGGATAATAGTCCAAATAATTAAAGTTAAAAAAATCATTATTCGAATTATGAATGTTTGAAATAATACAAATGATCAATTCACGTATCAAAACTTCAAAAAATTTATCGTACATATGTGAGAGCAAGCGACAGTAATCAGAGTTATTGAAATAGGATAATCTAATATATAAAACTCACTATGTCTTTGTGTGTGTGTTTGTCTCCGTTTTTCAAATTGTATCTCTTCCTACATGGATGATCGTTGGAAAACGTGCAATAGCTCAAAAGATTGCATTTTTGGTGCAGAATTTTTTAGGGTCATTTAATCGATAAAAATAATTGCCAAGGGCTTCAAAAACAGAAATATATGTATTAAGATATTTCACAATACTATTGAAGTAGTTGTCCCTTTGGTGCAACGGGTAACGTGACCGATTACTAGCACAAGTGTTGCGATTTCGATCTCCTTCAGTTCCTTTTTTCCGCGATATTCTTGATTTTAAGTGTTATGTAATAAATACACAAGAAACTTTTATTTAAAAACACAGAATAATGTTTTTAGTCGCGTGCAAGTCACTGCGTCGGTCCGTCGGTTCGTCGGTTTGTATGTCGGTCCGTCGGTCTGTCCGTAACACTTTTGTGCTTGACCTTTTTCGTTAAGATCAAATGTTAATAGATGATGTTCTTAGATTTTTAAGCTTTTCTTGGCCTTTTGGCCAAGATCAAAATGTAGTATCTGCATCGGTTCCGGCAGATACTGCAGCAAATACCATATGTGGGGGCAACCCCACATATAAGATCTTAGTCAATGTAGGGGCAACCCTTCATACCAATTGTCACTATCCAGCTCCCCTACTCCCCGGGAAGCTGGTCCCCATTTCCCCTTCACTCCTCACATTACAAATCAGTCGTGTACCTAATTTGCTCGGTGGGTGACCAAATAAATACCAACCCCACATATAAGACCTTGGTCAATGTGGGGGCAACCCTTCATACCAATTGTCACTATCCAGCGTCCCTACTCCCCGGGCAGTTGGTCCCCATTTTTCCTTCACTCCTCACATTTGAAATAGGCCTATTACCTAATTTGCTCAGTGGGGGAGTAAATAAATACTCTTTTCTTGGCCTTTTCGCCAAGATCAAAGTGTGGTATCTGTTCCGGCAGCTACTGCAAGCAAAGACCATATGTGGAGCCAACCCCACATATAAGACCTTGGTCAATGTAGGAGCCACCTTTCATACCAATTGTCACTATCCAGCTCCCCTACTCCCTGGAGAGTTGATCCCCATTTCCCCTTCACTCTCCACATTAAAAAACGGCTTTGTGCCTTATTTTCTCGATGGGGGGAGCAAATAAATACCAACCCCACATATAAGACCTTGGTCAATGTAGGGGAGACCCTTCATACCAATTGTCACTATCCAGCTCCCCTGCTCCGAGGGGAGTTGGTCCCCATTTCCCCTTCACTCCTCACATTAAAAATCGGCCTTGTGCCTAATTTGCTCGGTGAAGAAGCCAATAAATACCCTTTTCTTGGCCTTTTGGCCAATATCAAAGTGCAGCATCTGCTCTTACTACATGCTTTACTTATGTTTGTAACTTTGTGATATAAAGTGGGGGATCACTTGTCTGTATTAATTTAATGTAAAATGATCATCCACTTTACAACCAGTCAGCCTCAAGTCCATTCAAGTTATTCTCCAGATCATTCAAGTTGTTTTTGAAGGATTCCATTCATTTTTTCAGCATTCAAGTCATTCTTAAGGTCATTCAATGCATCCTTAAGTTCATTAAAGCCATTCTAATCATTTACTTTGTATTTATTTAAGTCATTGTAGCCCATTTTCCGGTCATTTTAGTTTACCTTTAAGAATTACATGTCAATCCTGCATTCATTCATTACACGAGTGCACGCGACTAATGGCTATCGACCTTGTTGATTTACGTAACGAAAATGTCATATTCAAAATGCATATGATATATCAGCTTATTTGTTACATCCCAAACATCACGTAAATAGATCAAGTAATGGCATTTGTATAAGATCTACTCCTAAACTAATTAATCAATCATTAAGATTATTAATTATGTGTATATGTTTATATATTTCTATGTCTTGCATTCACTCATAAACTAATGAACCGATCATTATGAATTTTCATTATGTGTATATGTTTATATATTTGTATGTATTGGATTCACTCCTAAACTAACTAACCGATCATTATGGCTTTTAATTATTTTTATAGATTTCTATGTATTAGATTCACTCCTACACTAATTAACTGATCATTATCAATAATTAGCATACGAATACAGTTATATATTTGTATGTATTGGATTCACTCCTATACTAATTGATTGATTATTATAAATTTAATGTATTATATGTTTGTATATTTGTATTGGCATATTCCAAAAATCACACATAATGATTAGTTTTTAATGTATTTATGTGTATAAAAAATTTCTATCAAAGTAATAAGGTACTTGTGTAGTATAGTACTCATGAAAAACAAAGGAAATCTCACCTATGACTTACATGAAAGTTATTAAAACTGAAAATCACGTTTAATATCCGAGTGGTATGACTTACACATGAGAAATAAGGGGCTTCTTCACTATAGCACCCAGATAACAAAACAAATTCTTACCCCTGACATACAGAAAATGTAACACAACAGAAAATTAAATAAACGTATCGAGTTATTTTATTTGTACATCAGAAAAAAGTTTCTTGTACAGTATCCTACCCGAGAAATTAGGTACTTGTACAGTATAGCACCCATATGAAAAACAAAATAAATATTATCCGTGGCGTACATAAAAGTAATCCAATCTGAAAAGTATGTAATATATTCGAGTAGTATGACATTTATATAAGAAATAAGGTGCTTCTTTAATATAGCACTCTATTATAAAAACAAACTCTCACCTCTCTCATTCAGAAAAGTTGACACAACAGAAAATATGTAAAATCATCTAGTAGTTTCATCTATATATTAAGATAAGGTACTTGTACATTATCCTACCCAGAAAATAAAGTGCTTGTGTAGTATAGTACTCATATGAAAAACAAATCGAATCCTACCTGTAACGTGCATAAAAGTTATTTAAACCTAAATTCACGTTATATAATCGAATAGCATAATTTTTAAATGAGAAATAAGGCGCTTCTTCACTATAGCAATAGATGAAATAGCAAAAAAATTATCATTCTAGACGCACAGAAAATTTAGCACTACAGAAAATTACTTAAAAGTATCGAGTTCTTTCATTGTTAAATTAGAAAAATGGTACTTCTACAGTATCCCAGGAAATAAGGTACTTATACAGTGAAATACCCATAAGAAAAACAAAGAAATTCGTATCTGTGATGTACATAAGCTATCGAAATCGAAAATCATGTAATATATTCGAGTAGTATAACATTTATATAAAACATCCGGTGCTTCTCCACTATAGCACTCTGATGTAAAAACAAACACACTCTTACCTGTGACATACCGAAAATTTAGCACAACAGAAAATTATATAAATAATTTTAAATATGCGTTGTACATCACCCGCCCTAGGTAAGGAATATTCTTTTCCACATACGTGCTGTAAATTTCCTGTCCAATGAAGGTACAATTATTCCATGCATATGTTGTGTAATACCATCCTAGGGTAGGTGAAATATTCCTTTGCTCAAGATGGCAAATGATACATAGACATAAAAAAGCCTCTATCCTAAGAATAACAGGTATGTTCCAAATTTTTCTCATTGTCTTATACGGTCCCATGCAACGCCGGGTTGCCTTGCTAGTACTTTATAAAAAATCATATGTGCACTACAACACACACTCAAGAATGTTATTTTAAGTAATAACTCGATATCGGACGTCAAATATGTTAATATGCGAAATGAAGCCGATGAAATCTTTTTAACGCTAAAGGAGGGAGGCGCTTAACATGTGCAACGGTCTCTTATTTTTTAACTCAAAAACTAAAAAGGAGAAAAACTAGTAAGATGGGAATGGTACCACTTTTTATGCCCACAAATAATCTACACAATTCTCAATACAGTTTTGTCAGTGATGAACGTAAAAGTACGGAGCGTGCGTTCACTCACATATCTTCCGTCACTCTAAAGTTCACGACACAATCCAGAATCTATGCTGGCATCAACTGCAGCGCTTTCGTAAACGTTACATAAACGCTAATGAATCGTAATCGGTCCAATTTTTCTGCATGAAGACGATCAATGACAAATCTCTGCTTCTGGTGCACACTAATGCAGGGTAGCTTTATTAGAGGCCAACACCACTAATATCTGCTATAGAGAAATTAAACTTTCAGATCATGAATGCATACATTCAGTCATCATAACATTTTAATTTGCAATTCAATTTAATTTAATCGAGTAGAATTAAATTATGGCACATTACGGTTCGAAAATCTTTGTAGTTTTTATGCGTCAGCTGGGAGCTGCTAAGAAACTAGTAGCAAGTAGTTGTTTCCACTGATCAGCTGTTTTTCGTCAAAAATACTGAAATTTTAGGATTTTCAGTCGAAAGTGAATATATTTAACAGTCAGAATTTGGCTTAGATCATATTGATTAAGACAAAATGAGTGAAAGCTCTTAAACGATTTAGATCGGATCGAGCATACGATAAAATCTTGTGTGTAGATAACTTCGATGGACGGTGACTTGTTAAGACAAGGAACATAATGTATTTGAAACCTGAAACGTTATTGAGATGCTGTCATTAGCAATGGGCCAGAAACGACACAAACGCATGAGCCTTTTAGCAACGAGTTTAATACAATGTGTATACTCGATTTGTATTTTATGTTTTTGTTATGAATACCACTTGTAAACCAATGTATGCATCTATCAAAGAGACAAAGATGAAAGAGACCAAAAATTAAAACACAAAAACCGTCAGTCTTCTAGACGCCGATATGTGTTTTTAAAATTATTTAGTTTCCCGATCAATATGCACTTAATTAAAATGCGAAATTCCTTTCTTCAATTCCAACATTTTATTCATTTTTATATGTAATTAATTTGTGGGTATGTTTACTAATAAATGAAATATGTTGCAATGTATATTAATTTACATAAACACATATTATAATAAAGTCAGAAACAGAAATGAAGGAGAAATAAATGGCTATATATTTTCTCTATCAAATAAAATATAGCTATCTTGATACGACGATAAATATAAGAGTAATTTGTGTTAATCCTAAATTATTAAAGGAATAATTTTCAAAGTTTATTTACGCCTTGATATTTACTTTAATTTGTCAACTTTAAACAATCTAAACTTTAATATTCTTGACGAAAGCGAACACTATTGAAGAAGGATTAAAATAAACAAAGACGGCGTAAAAAAAGGACAGAAAAGGTAAATAAAAATGAGGTGGAGGGGCAGAGGGCCAACTAAATATGTTAAGGGAAACTGACAAAAAATAAGCGTTGCGTAACGAAGATTCACAAGTCGTTACCAATTTTTCCGGAAATTTTGCATTTTGTCCGCCATTTTGCAGCACAAAACCAATAGACCACAAACTAAAATAATCGATGGCGACATTAGTTGATAACCTTTAATTTAATTGCCTATCGATATTTAATGAATGTTGCTGGTTGTGTTTTCATTTTTCATTTATTTGTTTACATTAATAGTTTTATATCGTTCTTGATATAAAAAAAAATCGATTTAACGGTTTCCAACCCCGCCAATAATAAAACACAGCTCATTGCCTCTGCAATGTTTTAAAACTACTCAATACATTTATGTTACACACAGTGCTAGCATCCGTATAATTATTTTTATGAACTTCTCTAGAATGTATTTGGAATGAAGGTAATTTCAAAATGTGCTAACAATTTGATTATCTTTATGCGATAAAATGATGTTCGTGTTTATCTACCCACTCTTGCCCACGTGAAATTTTACAAAATGTCATCTTTAAGTAGAATGCTGCAGATACAAGAAATTGTTAACATTTTCTCTAATCGGTTCTCCTATTTCATAAAAGTAATTATTTAAATATTTTCTAAAGGAGACAATTGACTTGGTCCGTATTTCACAAGTAATTCGCTATTTATCTCTCATGAAGTAGTTTTTATCAGTAATTTGTTGGCTTTCCAATCCCTCTTAAGTAGTTGGATAGCTTCCTATACGTTGCGTCTAATTCAGGCACAAGTTCCCGAACAGTTGTGTGTGGATTAGCTTCGACTAAGGCTCTTAATTGACTGTTGTCAACATCCAATGGTCGATCACCACTCAAGACTCCAGTCGCTACCACGAAATTCTTTTAACCACCATTGTGCTGTGCGTTCGGCAGTGGTTACTGGGTCAAATGCTTCATTGACATCGCGAGCTTTTTTCAGCAGCTATTTAGTCCTAGCTTGAATTAGAATAAGAAACGCGTGCTAATTTGTTATTTTTTCGGCTTTTATACAACGTTATGAAAAGAAGATATAACTTTTAAAACGATTGTAATTTACACAGTTGAAAAAAAACCAAAAACACTCTTTTAAATCTCATATAAATCATAAATATTTTAACGAAATCATTATTTGAAAATATATTATTTGGAATCAAAATTTAAAATTCCGCACAAACCATCTTGTGAACCGAATAATTAATTGCATTATTAATAGTGATATTCTAGCTGTCTTGTAAAGTGGGAAAGTAAATTAACTCAATTAAATTCTATGTCCAATCTTGTGTAACACAATTCATATGAGCGAGTGAGAAAGCATCTGCAGCAGCGAAATATGAATGGCTGCGGAGAGATTAGCTGCAGCAGTAGCCGAAAATAATATGCAAATTAGGAAGTGTACGCGAGAAGAAAAAGGAGAAAAAGTGATAAAAATGCATCACATGCCCGGGATAGAAACAAATTCGTGAGCGAAGTAAATAGACGTGTAAATGCGGAGATGAGAAATAGCCTGCGTGTGATTGGAAACGAAAATGTACGCCGGGTGAGATGAACGATGACGAGAGTTTTTTTGAGTCGAGACGTTGAAAACGGTAATAAATGCTTTTGATAAAAAGGAAAGTAATACCGACATGGATTTTTTGTCCAGTTTTATTTTTATTAATTACTGACGGTAAAGTCATGCAATATTACATATATTTATATTGGCTGCCGAGACTACGCCTTTTAACATAAAGTGGTAATATGAAAAAAAAACGTTATCACAAGAATACCGTTGCAAAAGAGGGGAGCAAAAAACGCTGTCGCAAATAACGACTTGAAAACAAACCTGACCGAGAGTGGAGAACTTAATAAAGAGATATTACACAATTCTGTGAGTACACTTTTTCGCTATTTTTCTTCTTGTGTGCCACGGTAGAATTTTTCTCTGTCCTGTCAGTAATATTTTATTGTTTTGTATGGACTGTGGTTGCCAATGGTGGTTTGTCTTTAATACGAATGTTCTAGTCTTTCGGGTTCGTTATTTCCTATTATAAGGAGTATTGTTTCACACTCATTTAAGCGTTGCTAATTGCTTGCTTTGTTTCAGATAGAAATTCAGAATAAACCATTTTGAGCTTAACATATTTTTATAGATGGTTCTTAGGCCGAACGCTTTGTTTATAGCGCGATCTGTTACAGCAGCTCTTCGGCCTAGACTGACTTAATAAAAGATTTAAACGATGAGATAGAATGGAAAACGTTCTTTAAAATGGTATATAAAGTAAAGGCATTATCACAAAATTCTTTATCGATTATTTTATATGTTTTAGGTTCAAAAGAAAGTCGCAAACCTGATAGGCCTTGAACTGGCATCTAAGCTTCAGCCTCTGTCCCATCGACGAAATGTTGCATCCCTCTGCTTTTTCTACAAGTATTTTAGTGGTGAATGCTCTGGGCTGGTGCATCTGCTGCTTGTCTCTCGCTCCTGGACAGGGTTCAAAAGAGAGTCGCCATTCTGATAGGTCCTGAACTGTCATCTAGGCTTCAGCCTCTGTCCCATCGACGAGATGTTGCATCCCTCTGCCTGTCCTACAAATACTTTAATGGTGAATGCTCTGACGAACTGCAAACATTTGTACCTCCCCGACGTAACTACCCCCGACAAGCTACTAAGTCTCACCCCTTTACAGTAGAGATCCCTACGTGCAAGAAAGCCTTATACTCCAATAGTTTCTTCCCCAGAACTGCGGCTCTTTGGAACTCCCTTCCGGGATTCTGCTTTCCCAACTGCACTGATATGCAGAAGTTCAAGTGTAATGTTAACAAACATCTTTCTACTCATCTCCCTTCATAATGACCCCGCTAATTAAGTCCCTTATAGTAGCCCCTTGCTTCAAAGTGACACTGTACCTTGTTTGGGGTGAAAATTGAATTTTTTAAAAAATGTACGTATTTCATTATTGACGGAAATATATGTAATGGAATTGAACATTGATTCAATATTTGATGTACTATCTCCACACCCGCAAGGATTTTAGATTTCTTCTACCAACGGATCTTTATATCGCCGACGAGGACGACCATTTCGTATGTCCTTCAAAATAACAGTATGGGACCACCAAACATTCTTGTTACATCGGATTATTGATTTTCCCTGGATCACCATTCCTCCGACCTGGCAGTAATATCCTGGAAAATATTGAACTCATTCTGATAATAGACTGTCCAGGTTGTATGAAATTCTTATTTCTATGACTCTTATTTCAATATATGTGCTGAAAAGCACAATACTTGTTTATTCATAGCTAAACATTCTACTAATTGCATTTCATTTCCTCTGATGATATGAGTCATTATTGAAAATCCATGGATTAAGGAAATAAACATAATTCTTATCTATATATTCATTGTTTCAAACAATGAATTCTTAACTTGAATATATGTGTGTATATTTTGATTTACAGAATTTAACTTTAATCATTAAACTGATATATATATCCTGGAAAATATATATAAAGAGAGAGAGAGAGAGAAACAGAAGTAAACAAAAATATAAAGAGAGAGAGAGAGAAACAGAAGTAAATAAAAATATAAAGAGAGAGAGAGAGAGAAACAGAAGTAAACAAGGAAAGGAAATGAAAATATAAAAAATATATAAAAATATATAGATTTATTCATTTATTCAACAGGAGTACACATACACATTAATTAGAGGTGTTGGGTAAGTGGGACTCTTTGTGCTATGGCATTTGTAGCCTTGTGTTATTTAACAGAAGAATAGAGAAGATGCTAGGTAAAATAATGGGGATGCGATGTATGTGGAAAATGTTTAAATTCTCAGGGGGAACATAGGGTAGGTTTGTTGAAAGAAATTGCTCAATTAAACCTGTATGTATGGGTTGTAGGTGTGGGGGGTTTACATTATAGTTTTTTTATGCTATGTGAGTATATTTTTTAGAATGGGGCGTATTAGATTATTACTGTGCTTTAGTGAAATGTAAGTTACTAGGGGTAGTAGTGGGAGGAATAATGTGAATGGTTTGATTATAGGAGGTGCATAGTGTTATGGTTTTAATTGAGTAAGACGATGAAGAGAATAGTAGAGTAAGGGGTAATAATGCCAAGGCTTATGACGTAGATGGTTGTAGAAATATAAAAAAAAGTTATAGAGTATTAATTAATGGTAATAGTTTTAGGGATGCATACTTATTGAATAATAAACAAAAATAGAAAATTAAACATGCAAAAGGTGAATAATCAAAAATAAAATATGAAAAATGTGATTATAAAAAAAGCAGAAATATATGGATTTAATAGTCAAGTTGCAGAAAGAAAGAAGTGAAACTACATGAAAGAATAGAAAAAAATATAAAATAAAAGTTCAAAAAACGGAAAGACATCCAATGGGACAAACTAATTTTTGACAGATGTAAAATAGGCCAGTACACATTCATTTGTGAGGGAATAAAATCATCATCCAACTTAAATATTAGTTCAGAAAAATATGTTATTGTTGGCTGTAGAAAATGTAACTACTTACTTGCTTATTATTTATGGATTGAATTATCGATCAATTTTCATCAACAATTAAATACAAAGATTAGTAGAAATATATAGAAATATACTTCAGTTTTTATTTTAAAAAGTAACGGTGTCTTGCAACAGTTTCAGTTTCGTTGTTTAATTTTCACTGGTTGTTTTTTTTTTTCTGGGACGATCTATAAAAAACCTACATAAATAACATACAATTTGTAAGATGGTAATTTTTTCTTCTGTGATTTTAAATGAATACCGTTTCTTCTTCCACCTTTGGTCCGTTTCTAAAAAAATAGGTTATGAATTTATTTTGGTCGTTGATGAGTTGTATTACTCAATGAAACACGTGTAATACGTGTCATATACCAAATAAAATTATGAATGTGCTATAAATATACTTGTGGTATTTGAGTGATTATACAAATATATATATATATATATATATATATATATCTTCTATATATCTATAAAAACAGAGATGTGTGTGCCACAGACGATTTCTGATTGGTTAATCCAATAATCACATCTCCTAAAAAACTATGGTTCGTAGGCTCTTGAATTTACCATAAAATATTATGGCTTTATTTATTGTCCATCTTGGAAGGGTTTAATTTTTTCCTAACTTGCGATTTACAAATTACAAAAATACGAAACTAACTTACAATCTAACAATCGAACCTCCGACATCACGGCCGCCATTATGAAACTAAACTAAAAAAAAAAAAAACGCGCGTCCACTCGTGGTCTTTACATTTCGGGTTTGGGTACTTGTGCAGTTTTCCATTGACATTAAAAAATGGAAATATTTTTAAAAAAAATATATTGTACGTACTCGTCATGGGATAAAGTTTTCCTACAGAAAAAATCACGTAATTTCATCAAGTAGTTATTTTTTTATAGCGAAAAAAGAAAAAAATCAACGCTACAAGCGAAATTAAACAGAAAGTTCAAGTAGGGGGATTTCCCTTTTTTTTATAGCGAGGCCAAATTTCGCGAATTTGGCCTTTTTTTTAAAGCAGTTTGGCCTTCAAAATTTCTGTTTGGCCATTTTCTTCACCGATGAAATAAAAAAAAACAAATAAAAACAACGCAATAAAACTTTTAAAAATACGCCACACTTTTGTTGTTCTTGTTTTTTTTTTTTGGTAATTTTCCTTATTTTTTTATTTTTTCAAGAAAATACTATTAAATGGACACTATTATGCCAAATCAGCCCCCCCAAAAAAAAAATGCACAAAAATTCGAAATTTAAGGTTTTGACGAGATAATTTAGCGAATTTTCCGGACTATTGCGAGATAACCATCCATTAGTTTTTCCTGAAATTTTGCCACAAATTGTATTTCATTACATAGATGTGCATAGTAACAACATTTTTTTGCCGAAAATTCCCGTTGCGTCTCCAGATTACATCGGTGAAGAAAAAGGCCAAACAGAAATTTTGAAGGCCAAACTGCTTTTAAAAAAAGGCCAAATTCGCGAAATTTGGCCTCGCTATAAAAAAAAAAGGGGAAATCCCTAGAGATTCGAAATTTGATATACAGGGTATTGAGATTTGGGAAAATCGATGTGATAGGTTTTCGACAGAAATTTGGCGATTAAGTGGTCAATATTCAACAATTAGACCTTTGAGAACTCTACCAAACTCCTCCTACAATTTAAGGTCTGAACACGTGATATTTTATATATAGATTCCTTGGACATGGATCTAACTTATTAACTTTACTTGATCCCTAAACAATAAATGTTAAGAGGTCATAATAGGGGTCAAAGTTTAAAAAAATTGACCGTTTTTTTTTCCTCAGCATACACTTCAAAACACCTGGGCAACGCCGGGCACCGATTGCTGGTATACATATATATTATTATTATTATTATTATTATTATTATTATTATTATTATGAGCCTAAGACTTTCTATTTTTAACTCCAAAACTAAAATGTCCCCAGGCTACGATACGGGAGTGGTACTCTTCAATAGGGAGACGTTTTGTGCTCCAGAATGTTTTCTACATAGTCACCATTATTCTCACTGCACTTTTGACAGTCTCTTTTGATGCTGCAGGCACAAAAATCCATAGTGCTCTTTGTTACTCACATCTCTGTCAACATCCCGAAATCGACGAATCCATCTCCTAAATGTACTGATATCAACTTAAGGGATTAGACGTACTCGTTGAACATTATCCGGTAAAAGTTGATTAGTTCATTTTTTTCTGCATGGATGAATTTAGTGGCGCAGCTCTGCTCCTGACGCACATCGATGACATGGGTAGTTTTCTTAGAGTTTCACCGCGTCAATATCTCCAAGTATGCGATTAAACTTTCAAGTAATGAATGCATGAGTTCAGTCATCATAACAATGCAATTTGCAATCTTCATCTGATTCATTCGAGGGGAATAAAAAATAGTAGCCATTACTTTTGAAAGTTCCTCATCAAAACAATGTTTTACCTCCTATATCAAAATGAAACATGCATATAAAATCACGGTAATTCAGTTTTAAAATATGTTATAATATTCCATCCGTGAAAATCCCAGAGATATTTGTGAACTAACAAACGGGACATACTTTAATTGTACTGTCTAGTCATGAATGTTCAATTCATCAGTGCCATTTGTATGTGTTTTTCTTTTGTTGTGCCATAATACGTTTACATAGTAGTAGTTTTTTATGAGTTATAAGTTATATTTTTAAGCCAGTCCGAGAAATTGTCTTCAGCTAGATCGGCTGTCACACAGCCTCCTTCCAGTCAGATGACTATTTAAAATCAGGTGTTCTCTGTCATGAGGGGGTACTTCCTTGCACTTTGGGCAGATTGGGGAGTCTATTTCTCTCCTGCAGTGTCATTTTCTGATCCAGCTAACCACTGCTTCCTATTATTTATAGCAAAACCTGGGATACGCAAAGTTGGGTCTTACATGATGTCCAATCTTTTGGAAGTATCGTTTCTCCATTCCCCCTTTCATGTCTCAACTGGGTCGAAATTTATGATTTTTTTTTTTTTTTTTTTTGTAGAAGGGCTTTCGAGACTTGAGTATGAAGGTATCTGGGGCATCTTTTAAAGTTTGTTGGATCAGTAATCTCTGGTATCCTCCACAAAGGATCACAACTTTGTAGTAATGTCCAGGTTTCAAAACTAAAAGTTATCCACCAAAGTGATCATATGGAATTTAAAGACATTTTGAGTATCCTCCTGATCAATTTTTCATCGTCACAATGCAAATACGTTCTCCTAATACTACCTTACAATTAAATAAGGTGAGCAGTCATTTGAAATAATGTCGTCTAACATAAACATTCGGTGAGCACCAAGTATATGTTAATAAGTGCCGGATGTGTTCGGCTTTTATCCGTACACTATGGCCTTTCGTTGAGTGTGTATAGAAAAGTTGTACTTAGAACACTGTAAAAATTACTTTGACATAAATATAACAAATTACCACTTTTTACTCATCAGTTAAACACATGTGAATTTCTATGATTTTACAGCAGCCATTTTTCTAACATGTTCCGTTGAGCTGTAATAAATTACCCTGTATATAGCTCACAGCAGTACATTTAAACAACGTTTCCAAGTGTGTTTTAACATATATATTTATTGATTCTTTGCCACCATTACTGCCTATACCTATCAAATAGTCAAACTTTGTTTATTCAAACTCAGTATACCATTTAACCGTAAAGTTGCATCTGGTGGTGTAATTCGATTTTTCCTTACATGGACGTCACCACTTATCAAGGCCCGGATGCCACTCGGGGATAAGGGTTATTGCGTGTACAGTAATCGATGGGATAATATCGTGGTAATCGTTAGTAATGGAGATCTGATAAAGTGTTTTACTTAAGGAGGCGGTTCATCAGGAATTTGTTTACGTTGGACCTGAAGACATCCAAGTTGTAGTCAGGTGGGAAACAGGAAAACGGAAGAGAGTTCCACAGGCGTGCACTTCTAGAAAGAAGCTTTGTTCAGCGAATCTACGTTTTGATTTAGGCATAGATAAAGAGAGGGGAAAATTATTGACAATGGTTTCAGTTGACGAGTGTTTTTCGTGAAAGATTGGGGAAGGGGACAGAGATTGGAGCTCGGACGAGCACTTGCCATGGAAATAACGATTAAACAACGACAGGCTCACAACTTCCCTTCTGTGGGAGAGAGGTTGCAGGGAATAGAAAAAGGCACTCACACTATGAAGTCTATTTTGTACTTTGTCAAGGCATGATATGCTGGTTTTAGCAGCTCCTGTCCAGATGTGACAGCAGTACTCCATCTTTGGACGTACTTGGTTTTTATATAGATAGAGAATTGCATCAGTAGTGAGATATCTACTGGAGCGGTAGAAGGATCCTAGCATTTTCCCAGTGACCTTGGTAACAGATTTGATGTTCGTTTTTCATTTCAGATCAGGAGCAAAGGTCAATCCCAGAAGCTTGTCAAAACATGAAGCCTCCCCCAAGACGAGAGCCATCCATTTCAATTGGTGTGTTAAATATGCAGTCACACTATACATGTTTTCAATCTTTAGAGACAGCGTGTATCTGTCCAAGGTTGAGAACGTTTTATATGAATATAACAGTAGGTTTATGTGTTTTTGTGTAAATATTTAACTGGTAAACTCTTAAACTACTGGTCACATTACACATAAACAGAAAATAGTAATCATACATAAAAATGATTTATGTAAAGAGTAAAATATTGTTGTTTGGATAGATGAATAACACATGCAGAAATTTGTCGGCAAGCTGAAATTAATAAGTTTACTCACCGAGTTATTTCTATTACTTCTGCGCATGCGCAAATTCATTCATAGCTCGAACTTTTATGATATTTTTTCCTTCTCTATCTGCCGATAGCTGAAACAGTTTGGAACGCAGCTGACACACTGAATTTTTGATTTAGGTTGGCACCGAACTCATATTTTTAACTGTTGAAACTATATATATATTCAGCGGAATATTGGCTTTGTAATAATAAATAAGAGAATCCGGATACTGATAAGGCGTGTGGCATGATTTTTTACTGTAAAAAATCGAAGAATCACCTAAATTATGAATTTGCCATTAAATGATCCAAAGTATTAATCTATCATTAAGCCAAATAATGGAAACGATCCTTATCTTGTATCTCCATGTAGTTAGATGTAAGAAATTGAAGCATAGAAAAATGTTTTGCAAGTCGGTATAAAATAACTCGAAAACCATTTATTATTTCATGAAGAAAGAAACAACTATTATCTGAAACACATGGTTTTATTTCGAGCAGTATTTGTGCGAAACTTCTAACAACTGCCAAAGCTGTTGAAATTTCGAGGAACGACTTAATAGTCGACTCATCAAATCAAATAGTTAGATTACTGTCGGGATTGGCGGAAGCTTGCGTTCTTTGAGAGATCTTCTCCTTCTTCTTTTGAACGTAAATTATGCGTTTTGAGTGAACTCTTATGCAATCTTTTTAAGCGTGAAGACTTTTTCTTCTTTCATCTGGCCGAATAATAATCGACGATTTGAAAGAAAATGGGTCAGAAATAATGGAGTTAACCGAAGAATAAAGAAGTTAACAAGAAGTACAAGAAGAAGAACATGCCGCGTTGTTAAACGAGCCAAAGTAATTGACTGCTTTTATCCTGTCAGATCGCCATCGAACATAGCGATTTGGAGAAAACGGATAGTAAGGCAAAAATAAAACACAGATATTGAAAGATAAAAATATAAACAGTTGTAAAATTTAAATTAAAACCCAAGGAAAACGCTCGTAACGCATTCCATTCCCCCATAAATTCTTCCTTCATTCGAATTTGCTCTGAGTTTATTTCTATCTCTTTCTCACTATCCCAATTCCTGCTACTTTGTGTAATGTAGCTTATCGTATACCTTATATATAAAGTAAAGTTAGTTTTCCATTTTTTATGGGAGTTGATACATTATGCTTTTGAAAACAAGTTCTGACACCGCTTCTAGAATTTACATGTAAATCACAATGACTCAAAATGTTTGTCGCAAAAGCTGACACTATGCCGCTATGCTGCTGATCAACCTAGAGAGACGTCCGAGGATCGTAAGAAACTCTGTATATGTCCAGAAAATTACGTCATCAGCTAGATTTACAGAGAAAAGCAACATCTACATTAAATCTCTGAAATCTTTGCAATTTTCATTTAGTTTCGTCCCATAGAACCAAGGATATGAGCATTTCAACATTCAACTTAGCAACGGTATAGATATACCCATAATAAATATACCACTTTTTTGTCAATTCTATAAGTTCAAAATCTCGGCGGCTAATCATTAGGATTCAACAAAGAAAGGCTCGTTGGAAATCTAATAACCTGATTTGTCTAGTGGACTATGTGACATTTGCCCTTGAAGTTGCAAATTATCGTTTCAAAAAGTAGGGGATCACTATATTAATTTTACGTAAAATGAGCACCAACCTTATTACCACCCTTTTCGGTGGGGGGTGTTATTTCTTGTAGGGATGATGTTTATTGTGGGCGCAGTAGAACAACACGAAACCTACTATAAGAAAAACTTTTTCCTATAAGTTTTCGTGTGTGCTGAAAATAAATATCGCATTTAAATTTTCCGCCAACAAGTATTTTTTCGAGTAATAAGCAAAAATATTCGCACGCTTGCGCGTACAACAATGATCACTACTTATTACATAAAGAATTACATTGCTTGATACCAGGAGAAATACTTATTTGCGGAAAATTGAAATATGGTATTTGTTTTCAGCACACCCGAAAACTTATAGAAAACAGGTTTTTTAAGGTAGATTTTGTGTTGGTCTACCAGGCCACAATTACCAAATAAACACAACCTCTAACCAAAAATAACAGACCCCCACCAAAAAAAATGGATATAAATAAGATGTTAATTTTACGTTTAATTAATATAGAAAAATAATCCACGACTTTTTAAAACTATAATTTCTTTCTATCTTGGAAACTATTGTTCTTTGAATTTAAACTGTTATTTTAGTTTTCAGCACTATCGAAAAACTATAAAAGTGGGTAGAAACATACTGCACATTTACAAATATTTTAATCATTTATAAATTAATTAATTGCAGACTATTATCCTCATCTTTCTTAGTTGTTGTTTCACGACGTTTCGACCAACTTATTTCGTCAGGTAGTAACCGCTACGGGATAGGAACTCTGAATCTCCTAACTTCATTCTCAGCAATTACTACCATCCATAGTTGGTGTCGTCTCACCAAGTTTTGGCCAAGTAAGCCTCAGGCCCGCTTTGATTAGGATGTAAACCGCTATTTTCAGACAATTCTCACATTGAACCGTAGAGATGTAACGTCTCTATCAACTGCGCATGTGCCCCGAAGGGCGATCAAAGTTGAATGTTTGGTCGTATTAATCCACGTTTCTTAATTATCTAATCTTTCACCGAATGGTATATATGTTATTTAATTAAAATTCATTATTAAAATGAGTATCATTTATTAATTTATTTATTGCGAACTATTATCTTCATCTTTCCTTAGTTGTTATTTCAGAAAAATAGTTGGCCAAAACGTCGTGAAACAGCAACTGAGGAAAGATGAGGATAATAGTTCGAAATAAATAAATTAATAAATGATACTCATTTTAATAATGAATTTTAATTAAATCTATAATATAAAGCTGAATGTCTGTGTGGGTACGTGTGTGTGTCTGGTCAGGAATAGGCTCCTATATGGTTGACTTTTAAAAAAAAAACTGATTACATATAATGATAGAAGATGTATCGAGACACAGGAATGGGTATGTTTGATCTGGTGTCTTTGATATAGATGTACATAAGAATACTTTGATGAGTATGTTTTTACCATAATAGGGATGGTGTAATAAAATTGTGGGGTCTGCGTTCGCGCCTGGCCTCCATAGAATGAAAACAGGCACAAACTTTAATAAAGACGTTTCATATCTATCTGCGTAAGTATACTTTGATAAGTATGTTTCAGTTTACAGAAATATAGTATCATAAAATTATGGGGTTTTCGTTCGCGCCAGACCTCCATAGAATGGAAATATGTAATAAAATTTAACAAGATTTTTTAATATAGATCCACAGAATATTGTGATAAGTGTTTCAGTGTGAACAGGTATGGTATAATAAATTATGAGGTTTATCTATTTTATTTTTACTTTCATCATATTTTGCTTTGGTTTTGATACCCCCAAATTCGAAGCTATCTCTTTACAACCCTTCCTTTTCATAACCTATCATACTTAAATAAATCAGAGTCCATTTTCTGTAGGCTGTTTTGAACCCAGTCAATGACGGGTACTTTTGCTAGTAATATATATTTCAATCATAGTCATTTGTTTTCCTAGCAAAGTATATGAATTACAAAATATCTTATATTTCCTCAAAACCTCTTGCTTTGATGGAGGGGAGACTAAAACCTGCTGCCATTATTTTAAATGATCTGAAATAATAGTAAAGAGAGACTTGATTCCAAATATTTCTAATATGTTAATCTTTCCTCTTTGGTTTTCATACATAAATTAAATTTCACCGTGTATAAGGATTATTTAATACCAGAGATATTTATAATCGTTCCCTTATTTCAAAAAGAGGAGAGATATAACATATAAGAAATATTTAGAATCAAGTTTTCCCTAGCTGTTATGTCAGAACATTTGAAATCATAGCAGTAAGTTTTTTTGTCTCTTCTATAAAGGCCAATGTATATATATATATATATATATATATATATATATATATATATATATATATATATATATGCGCGTGCGTGTCTGTAACTTGTTTAAAGACCTCCTAGAACTAAATGAGTTTTTTATTTGATTCTATTCTTTGTATTTTTCTTCCATGCTATATTATCGACATTTCATATTATCTTTAATCGTAAATACTAACCGATATTTTACTCTGTTGAAATTATATTTGGCTTTCATATGACCATAAATATAGTTCTAGACATCTGCCCGCCCAACCATCTTACTTATAAAAATGATTTTTTTATTTTCCGTTCATGACATCAAAGTTTTTTGTGGTGTTGAGGCACTAAGTTACGATCATTCACTGAGTAAAAGATACATTAATTTAAGCTGAGCTGGAAATTTTACGATGTATTGTTGGAAGTTCGTAACATCGACCAGATTGTTTATAGTAAGCACGAGCACGTAAGTCATGCCAAGGTGTTTAGCATGATACAATGTTATCATAAGTTCACCGGACGGCCATGATTTATACCAACAGTAAGTTCAGACAATTTTCGCATGTCAGATATTGTTATAAGCGAATGTAGGTCATATGCCAGCCCTTTATTCGCCATTGTTCCTTTTCCAAATACTGTAAATCGTTCGCATGATTCAGACAAATCTGTTTCATTATCGGACTTTGATATGTGCACACAATGTTAATACGATAACACGCAAGTTCGCGTGAGAGAATAGCAAATATTCAGTGGTTCATGAGTTGCCATATATATTTATCAGTGTGCGGATATTACATGTACCAAATACCTGGTGTTTACACTCGCAAACACGAGGGCAGTAAACTACACATATAAGGTATGAAATATTTGAATTACGACCTTTAGATGCAATGATTATTGGGTAATGTGTCTCCTGTTTAAAGAGTTGCTGCTGAACACTAATGTAAGACGTCCCATGTTTCCGAGCATAATCCTTTACAAACAAATACATAAACATACAGACAGTCATGTGTAATAAATGTTTTAGATATACAAATAGGCATATATAAATATATATATATATATATATATATATATAATGATTGCTGCATCCTTCCAGATGATCGCCGTCATATTGAGTTTTCCCCATCCTGTCGCTCCTCTCATCTCAGATGACTCTTCAGTCCCGCTGCAAATTTGCACATCTTGAAGCAGATGTGACAAAATTCCGCTGAGTTGAATTCATTTGGAGGTTAAAGGGTATTCCTATGAACAATCATATGTTTTCTCAAGCCAGCAGTAGACCTGCTAACGATGCTGCATATCAAACAGTTCGATTGGTTTGACTAATAGACACAACGTAAACCTGAACAGGAGTTTTGTGCGATTAAAGGTGGTTGATGTAGCCAGCTTTTAACAGAAGTACTCGTTCACAAATGTTGCATTTCCAGCTCTGTGTGTCATGGTTACGATCAGCAATAAAACGTTTGCGGATCTCTAGCTTCGGATTGATGTGGATGTGATTTCTTTTCTCTAGAGCATCACAACTTTCACATACAAGCTTTCGCCACTTCGGGCTTGACAGAGTAAGTTCTTCTCACGTATCGATTTTGATTTGCATGACTTTCAAATTCCATTTCGTAAAGTCCCTGAAACTCTTCTTAGACTTATGTTGAAGGGGTTTGTTATTTTCCAGCTCCCCATAAAAAATTTTTTCGGCAGCCTGAAATCTTTCATGTGGCTCATCCAACGCATATGAGATCTGATTACGAGGGTCTCAATATTAGAGCAACATGCTCTCACAATGATCTCAGTGTCGGGTACTTATACTTGCCACTTGATATTTAAGATACGTCTAAAGCATTTTTGGTGAAATCGTTCGAGCCATTTAATGCGCCTTTAATGCAATGTCTATGTCTCCGATAATTACAACAACGTGGTTAGCACACATGTCTTGTAAACGCAGATCCGTGTCCTGCCTGTGAAGCGATGGTCGACTCACGTTTTATTCTCCAAGTTTCTATTCTAAGTTTCCAAAAGCTACAGCAGTCTTCTGAATTCGTCTGTGGATTTCAGTATCAAAAGAGGCATACTTTAACAGCAATTGTCATCACCTTTGTGTTAGACAGACTGATTTTCAGACCAAAGGCAGTGCAAGAGTCGGCAGAGCGATCCATTATATGCTGCATATCGGCTCAATGTCCGACAAAAAAAAACAGTCTCATCTGCACACAGTAACTCTTTATCTAAGACATCATATAACTTGGTTCTGGCATTAAACGTTCTAAGATTAAAAACGCGGCTTTGATTTTGAATAACGTATTTCCAGATAAGTTTTCGTCATGATAACTTTACTTTAAATATCAATTTAAGGAGCGCTCCTTGCTCTATTGAAGCGTTTAAATTACAATCGTTTTTAAACAATTATATCATCTTTTCAAAACGTTGAATACAAGATGGAAAAAACAAATTCGCACAATTTGCTTATTTCAGTTCAAGCTAGGCGTAGACGGTTCTGAAACAGCTCGCGATATCAATGAAAGATTTTACACTGGAACCATTACTAAACGCATAGCCAATAGTGGCTTAAGAAATTTCGTGGCAGAAACAAAAGCCTTGAAGATGATTAGTACAGTGGTCGACCATCAGATGTGGATAACGATCAATTAAGAGCTTTAGTCGAATCCAATACATTTCATCCACAGCTGTTCGAGAACATGCTTCTCAATAAAAAACTTAATGTATACGACAACTTACGAGGGGTGTGCAATCAGTAATGCCCCTGACCCACTTCAAGTTGTCTGATCTAGCTGAAATTTTGCATGTGCAATTATCTATATCTCTACGGTTTATGTGGCAAATTACAGCTCTGAACTAATTGTGGTTTCTGTTTTACAGGTGTTTGAACTGAGTCAGGTGTGAAATAGAGCCTGTTGAATGTCGAGTAGTGATCCAGTTTTTGTATTTGAAAGGCGCACACCACAGGAGATTTTTGATGAAATGAAAGAAACTTATGGTGATAATACCCCATCATATGACCTTGTAAAACGCTGGCATCGTGAATTCAAACATGGCCGAAAGTTTGTAGAAACAGCTCCCAGACCTGGTCGCCCCCTTCTGCTATTGATGAGACATCTGTCGGTCAAGTATAGGCTGCCATTTTGGAAGATCGGCGCATTACTATTCGCCAAATGTGGAAACTATCATTCATGACAATTTGCATTGCATGAAGGGTCTGCCAGATGGATTCCCAGATTACTCACATCATTCCAGAAGCGAGAACGGGTCGAGTGCTTGCGGATGAATTTGAAGATGTGCCAAGAAGATGAGTCAAAGTTTTTCAAAAGACTGATTACACAGAATGAAACCCGGGTCCATCACTATTATTCAGAGATCAAAGTCTAGTCACCACCTCCAAAGAAGGCAAGGGTGCAGCCTCCACTGGCAAGGTCATACCCAGTCTTCTGTGACCAGGGCGGAGTAGTGATGACAGATTTATTGGCAAAGACTACCACAATTATAGGAGCGTATTATGCTTCACTTTTGAGGAAATTAAGGGAAGCTATCCAAATCAAGAGGCAGGGCAAAATCAGCAAAGGTATCCTCCTCCTTCAGGACAACGCTCCGGTCCACAACTCGCATGTTGCCAGATCAAAAGCACGGGCGTGTAGTTATGAAATCCTTCCCCATCCTCCCTACTTTCCTGACCTTGCACTCTCTGACTTTCACCTCTTCCCAGCCATGAAGTTGCTTTTGAAAGGAAAGCGTTTCCCAGATGATGCAGCCTTGATTTCTGAAGTCACGTCGTGGTTGGAGGACCCAACTTGGGATGTTCTACAAGAACGGTTTCCAGATCTGTATCAAATGATGGGAGAAACGCATAACTCTGGGCGGTTCCTATGTAGAGAAAGACTAATAACTGTGCCCAGTTTCGTTGCTCTACTGCTATGGGAAGTGGGACAGGGGCATTACTTATTGCACGCCTCTCGTACAACCAGTAGAGAGAGATACAAAGAAGTTGAATAATTGGTGTCTCATGAATTGTATGACTATCAAAATAAACGCAACACAAACGACATTTTTCACGACCAGATTGTAACTTGCGATGAAAATAGGATTCTTTACGACAACCGGCAACGCTCATCCCAGCCGTTATATGCGGACGAAGCTCAACGACATCTTCCGAAGCCAAAGTTGCATCATCAGAAGGCTTTGTTTACTTTTTGGTGGTCTTCGACAGGTCTCAGCGATTAAAGTTTTTTTTTTATTTAATGCAGGCGAAAACATTACGACTGTCAACAAATGAATGAAATGCATAGGAAACTTCGACAAAAACACTCAGCATTAATCAACAGAAATAGCGCAATTCTCCTCCACGAAAATGTCCGACCCCACGTTGGTAAACCGACCCTGAAGAAGTTGAATGAATTGGGCTATGAACTCTACCTCATCTGACATATTCTCCAGACCTCTCACCTTTTTCAAACATCTCGACAACTTTCTGCATCAAAAATGCTTCAAAAAAATTTCTGCATGAAAAATGCTTCAAAAAAATGCTTCAAAAAGCGATATTAAAAACGCCTTTATCGACT
>NC_136494.1:133624404-133651904 GCF_053919585.1 Euprymna scolopes | reverse complement strand
GCTCAATCCATTGAAAATGCAGTTCACACAAAGATCCAACTATATTCAGCACCAAGCAAAGAACAAGAGAATTGAAAAAAAAATAACAACTTACACATACAGAGATTTATTATAATGTGATATAGGCAAAGAATTGAAAAGTAAAAAGAATGAAGAAAAAAATGAGAATAAGCAGCGAAATGCATAAAAAAGTCAAAAGTATGGAAATATACAACAGGAGAAGATAAGAGAAAGAAAAATTGAATGGAGAAAATAGAGGAGCAAAATAAAGGTGAGAGCCAGAGGGATTCGACGTGTCAGGAATCAAGAGAGACGAAACGAATAAAACAGAAAACACGGACATGCAAATAAAACACAAGAAAAACTGTGCATGGCTAGCAGACAGGAAAACTGAGAATATAAAAAGCCGAACATAACAATATGAAGATAATTGTTAAAAGCGTGTAAGCAAAACCACATTCAACAAATACACAGACATGACAGAAATGAATAGACACCCATAGAAACAGGTTATTGAAATAGAAAATAAATAAAAATAAATGATCACAAATTAAATAACTAATACTTGGTTCACATTCTATTTGCTGTTTTAATGATAGATTGATCAGTTGACGAATATAATTTTGAGGAATGTCTGGCTATGTCTGACTCAATAATGCTAACATTTCATATTTAGAAAACGGGTTCCTTTTTTGCGAAGGTTGCGGTCTAATATGTTTGAAAATGTTTTCAATTGGGTTCATATCCGGGTACTGATTTAGCCATAGAAGTTTATTAATCCCATTTTAGCTCAAGTAATGTTGCGTCGCCCTAGCAGAATAACAAAAGAACTCCGTCTTTTATAAAACGGGTTAACTTTGTTCATTTTGCCACAAGAGAATATTGGTAGGACTTCTTCATGTCCTATTTAAACAATGTTAGCAGAATTGATGTTTCCACCGGGTCTGAGCGACTATCACTCCAATTTGCACCCTACACCATGACCGAGAAACCCACATGCTTCAGCGCTGGCTGCAGTGTTTTTAAGTCACACTCTTGGTGAGGGAACCTCCGTACCCAAACCTTTCCACTGTCGGAAAATAATGCAAATCGTGACTCATGTGAGAAAATGGCATTAATACAAAAGGTCATAGGTCTTTTTACTATCTCCATCGCCCAATCATTTCTGTGTATTATAATGACAGGGTTTAGAAGAGGCTTACTTAACGCTGCTCTATCATAGTAGCCGAACTTGTGAAGATACCTGACAGCTGTTCTGGGACTGACACCAGCGTGTGTTGAATGTCAGAAACATATATTTTCTTGGGAAAATATTTATTTTAATGTATACTCTAGCCTTCTATCCGTGTAGTGAGACGCATATAGACATTTAAACAACGGACGAACATGCATACACATACGAACGCACACATATACATGCATAGCTTTAAACTCACACGTAACTAGATTGAAAAGAGAATGTTGGAAGAAGATAAAATATAATTATCGAAGACTAAATATTTCCAAAACTAAATGAATGTATCATATATAATATCTAGTGAGCCAATAACATTTATATTAAATTTAGTATTAAATATTGTTCCATCTAATTAAAAGTACATCTTAGTTCAATTCTGTGATAAATATTTACTTTTATAGACACGGATGTAATTCGATCTCAGGAAAAATAATGAAAATAAAACATTATTCGAGTCGACTGCCTTTCTGCCGGAAACACGGGCCTACTTTAACATTAACATTAAATGATCCCTTCGATAATTCTGACGATAATGAGTAGCACAGCTTTTATTTTCGTTTTCCTCGTTCCTTGCACCGGTCATATCATGGAGAAAAGGCGAAACTCGTATTTCCTGCTCCTGATTCTTTCTCACATTAAATATGTGTTTACTGTCCATCGTTCGAAATATAGCAAGTTGCTTATCGAATGAGAACAAAAATTTCAATCTCATGAAGAAAAGGTGAAACTCATATTTCTATTCATTGACATTTTGTGTCATTAAATGTGCGTCTGCTGTCCATCGGTTTTAATATATAAGGGTGTTTATGGAAAAAGAGCAAAATTTCAATTCTGCGGGCGGAAAATTATTTTGAATAACAGCAGAAACCTAGATAAAAGTAAACACTTATTAAATAAGCGGTTGCTTATAGAACTGTTTAAAACTTGTATATTTATATAGCATTATATCTTCTCTGATATGATTCTTTTAATATTGGCATGAGATTATTGATTGAAACAAAAAGTAGAATATATATATACATATATATATATATATATATATATATATATATATATACAGGGTGGTCCAAAATAAGAGTTCTATCTTTAAATTTGAATAACTTCCACAAAATAAAAGTTAAACTCACCAAACTTTATGTGTGTGTAGACTGACCCTTCCGAGATTTTTTTTAAATAAAAAAAACAAATTTTGGCCGAAAAACACTTCTTAAAACTTACATGAATTTATGAATTTTTAAAAACATGACCCTTATTTTGGCCCACCCTGTGTATAGATATAGATATATAGATATATATGGAAAAATAAAGAAAATTGAAACTGTAAATTAAAATAAACTCACAGATAACTAGATTGAAAAGAAAATGTCGGAAGAAGATAAAATATAATTATCGAAGACTAAAAGTTTTCAAAACTAAATGACTGTATCATATATAATATCTAGCGAGCCCAAAAAAATTATATTAAATTTAGTATTAAATATTGTTCCATCTAATAAAAAAGTACATCGTAGTTCAAGTTGAACGGAACTTACATGAACAGAGTTTGTTTTCACGAACCCAATATTACAATATCGCAAGACGGCTTCTCTTGTTTTGACCAATCGAATCCCGGTGTGTCTGTCTATCAATCCTCTGATAATATTGTTCTTCCAAGCAATTATTAATTTCGTGCACGTTTATTTTTGAGTAGCTTTCCAGTTTTAATAAGGTGTTCTCTTTATTATCTTAGTATATAAATAAAACTTTAAAATTTGTTTAAATAAGTATATGTTGACAGAGTCAATATTATTGTAGCTTTTATTACATTCGCCAAGAACAGAGATTTATTGTCCGCAACAAGCATTAATAATGTATTAAAGTTATATAAAGAAATATAAAGGATTAATTAACAAGAATATACTTTTCAGAAATACAATAATTATGGTATTATTCAGCTCCCATTTCCTTCGATTTAGAATTGTATTCTGGTTTCGCCCATAATTTCTGGCAGATGCAATTACAGTCTTTTATTTACTACAAACTTTTGGTTTCTATGTGCGTTTTAGATTAACTCTTGTAATTAACCCCCCCCCAATTCTGTGATAAATATTTACTTTTATAGACACGGATGTAATTCGATCTCAGGAAAAATAATGAAAATAAAACATTATTCGAGTCGACTGCCTTTCTGCTGGAAACACGGGCCTACTTTAACATTAACATTAAATGATCCCCTCGATAATTCTGACGATAATGAGTAGCACAGCTTTTATTTTCGTTTTCCTCGTTCCTTGCACCGGTCATATCATGGAGAAAAGGCGAAACTCGTATTTCCTGCTCCTGATTCTTTCTCACATTAAATATGTGTTTACTGTCCATCGTTCGAAATATAGCAAGTTGCTTATCGAATGAGAACACAAATTTCAATCTCATGAAGGAAAGGTGAAACTCATATTTCTATTCATTGACATTTTGTGTCATTAAATGTGCGTCTGCTGTCCATCGGTTTTAATATATAAGGGTGTTTATGGAAAAAGAGCAACATTTCAATTCTGCGGGCGGAAAACTATTTTGAATAACAGCAGAAACCTAGATAAAAGTAAACACTTATTAAATAAGCGGTTACTTATAGAACTGTTTAAAACTTGTATATTTATATAGCATTATATCTTCTCTGATATGATTCTTTTAATATTGGCATGAGATTATTGATTAAAACAAAAAGTAGAATATATATATATATATATATATATATATATATACATATATATATAGGGAAAAATAACGAAAATTGAAACTGTAAATTAAAATTTACAACTACGTAATAAATTTAATTGTAAATTTAAATTTACAGTTTTAAATACTTTTCTTTTCCCCTTATAATAGGTTCTACTTTCTATTGTGTCTGTATTGAGCTTTATTATTTGATTAGGATTAATTAATTCATAATTATTAACATATATATATATATATATATATATATATATATATATATCTGTGTGTGTGTTTGTGTGTGTGTGTGTGTTAAATTGAAGCTTACCCGTGATTAAATCTTCTAAACATTTCTCCTCGGCTGTATTATTAATATATATATATATATGCGTGTGTGTTTGTGTGCCTGTATCAAAATATATTTGTAAGAATATAGTAAAGCAAGCATCTCATGAGTATTTGAATATTCATTCAGATATCTGATAAACGATGTAGAATCGTTTTTCAAATAAACAAATTATTTTATAATCAGAACTTCGGCTCCAAGAGAATGCCCCGAGGTGATTCAGATAATTTTGTATATTGTCGAGATCTTATAGCGTGATCGAATATCGCTGATCTCTTCTGGGTGTGTTGAAAATATTGTTTTGAATATCTGAACGCATTAGAAAGACGTACAGGATTCAAGGAAGTAATATAGGTATTACATCGCGGAAGGCTCATGGAATCGAAATTTTGATTAAAAATTAAAATAATTTATCTGAAAAACAATCTGACGTATTTTCAAATCTCTCATTATACCGATGCTTTTACTATAGTGGAATTAATCTCAACATTTATATATGCGTATCAGTGCATCTCACTACGGCTATTAGACAGAAAATAACAGTTTCTGTAACAAGACCGAAGGGATTCAATATTGGTGACAATTATGTAAGATTTCGCTAATAAGGAAGACTTGTGTGTATCACCCTGAAGAATGTTCATGTATCCAACAGATTTGACTTAATAAAATGATTAATCTACTTTTTTATCCTGCATCGAGTTATCTGATTTCTTAAGGAATTGTTTTGTTTTTTTTTACAAAGGAGTCACCACTTATCAAGGCCCGGATGCCAGATAAGGGTTATTGAGTGTATAGTAGTCAATTGGATAATATTGTAGTAATCGTTAGTGGTGGAAATTTGGTAAATTGGATTACTTACGATGACGGTTAAATCAAGAATTTATTTACGTTGGACTTGAAGACAACCAGATTGTAGTCAGCTGGAAAACAGTTCCCATTATATCGGTTTTTCCACTGGAGTCAAATGGATCTTAGTATATTGTGAATCTATTTCCGAGTTTAGGTAATAACGTTACAATCGTTTGTGAACTTATGTGTGAGAATCACATAACGTATTGTATATTCAGAGCAATTTTTCTCTTTGTTACACACAAATGTTTAAATGATAGAACTCATCGTTTACATCTTTTCCAGACATCGTGCTTTTATTTGTTACTGAAACCGCGCAATTATGCAACAATCATTATTCTAGATACAAAACGTCGAAAAGAAACTAACAAATAAAAATAAATAACACTGGGTCGGTAGTTTTTTCTTTTTCAACAAAATATTTTATTACGGTTATTCTCCGTGTTGACACTACTTTAAAAAGTCCCTCGCTGCCACATGTCAAACTAACCTAGCGCGTTTCTCTTTCTTCCAACAGCCATCCCATTCTTGCTTCTGCGTTACACGTCCGTCTCCCTCGGTGTCGACAATTTTTTACCGACCACCTGGGTTTCTTTTTATTTATTTAGTTTTCCGCGCAAACTCCGCACTTCCTAATTTGCATATGTATTTTTTCAGCAATCCAACTACATTATAGCTCCTGCTGCTATTTTCCCACATGCCTGTATGCAGTCTGTTGCAAATAGTCTTATTGTTCTATTTACCAGCTTCATTTTTACTGCCACATCAACAAAAACTTGTCCGGCATCCTTTTTATTTGATATTATCTATAATATAGCGTACTATTTTAAAAACATTCATTTATTAATTTTAAAAAAAATCACTGGCCGTTTTTTTACATGGAGGTCACCAATTATCAAAGCCCGGAAGCCACTCGGGGATAAGGGTTATTGCGTGTACAGTAATCAATGAGATAGTATTGAAGTAATCATTAGTATTGAATATTTCATAGGGTGTCTTACTTAAGAGAGCGGTTTGTCAGGAATTTGTTTATGTTGAACTTGAAGACATCCAGGTTGTAGTCAGGTGGGAAACAGGAAAACGGAAGAGAGTTCGACAGTCGCGCACTTCTAAGAAAGAAGCTCTGCTCATGGAATCTACGTTTGGATTAAGGCACAGATAAAGAGTGGGGAAAATTAATGACAGTAGTTTCAGCTAGACGGGTATTTTTCGTGAAAGATTGGCGAGGGGGGCAGATATTGGAGCTCAGATGAGCACTTGCCATGGAAATAACGATAAAACAAAGACAGGCTCGCAACGTCTGTTATGGGGGAGAGAGGTTGCAGGAAAGGGAAAAGGACATCCCCTCACTAAGCCACGAAGCCTATTTTGTACTCTGCCAAGGCAGGATAGGCTGCTTTTAGCAGCTCCTGCCCAGATGTGGCAGCAGTACTCCATCCTTGGACGTACTTGGCTTTTATACAGACAGAGAATTGCAGCAGTAGGTAGATATCTTCTGGAGCGGTAGAAGGATCCCACCATTTTTCCAGCGTCCTTGACAACAGACTTGATGCACGTGCTCCATTTCAGATCAGGAGTAAAGGTTAAGCCCAGAAGCTTGTCAATACATGGAGCCTCCCAAAGACGAGAGCCGTCCATTTCAGTTGATGTCAGATGGGGATCAGAGCGTTGATAGAAGCTTGGTTTTGGATGCATTACAAGTAACCATCCACCTCTTCACCCATTGTACCACGCGCTCCAGATCAGAGGACAGAGAATCAGAGAGAACTTTGTCATTTAAGGCCTTTGATGTGGTGCCATAGATAGTCGTGTCATCAGCATTGATGTCAACGAATGATTTAAGTATATGTTTTGGGAGATCCTTGATGTATATCAGGAAGAGAGTTGGGCCCATTATTGACCCCTGAGGGACTACAGCATTAATACTGTGGGCCTCTGATTTCTGCCCATCAACCACTACTCTTATGAACCTATCGGAGAGAAATGATTTAAAAATTGAGAAAACATTTCCAGCGATACCGTAACTGGAAATCTTGTGAAGTGTGCCCTGGACAGGAAACCTTTGTCAAGATATTCACTAATCCTATGAGATATAACCGTTAGCACATCTGCTGTAGATCTAGCAGAACGGAAACCATATTGCATGTCACTAAGAAGGTTGTTTCTGCTGAGGTGGTTGACTACTTCTTTATTTAATATGGATTCCAACATCTTACTAATGACCCACAAAAGACTTATTGGCCTGTACTGGGAGGGAGATGACTTAATACCGGAATTCTTAAATACAGGGCATAGTGGTGAGGTTTTTGCAGGGTGTTAGAAAGCACTTGTTTTTAAGGCAACGATTAAACAGTTTTGTAAGTATGGGGGCAAGTTCTGGTTTAAGCATTTTTAGCACTATAACTGCAATGCTGTCAGGACCAGTTGCTTTACTGGAATCAAGGTTCTTGATTAGCTTGGCGACCTAACGCACAGATATTTGTATGTTGCATAGCGTGTTTTCTGTTATAGGAGGAAATACGGGGAGTTGATGGCCTTCGTCGCTTAGGGTAGAATTAGCTGCAAAGTACTTGGCAAATAGTCTGGCCTTGTCTGATGCTGACGAGATGACCTCAGGTCCATTGATGATTGTTGGGATATAACGCACGCATTTGTTCAGGATCCTGTTTGCTATTTGTCAAACCTGGTGGGAACCAAGCCGCTGATCAGCTACTTTGGATTTAACGGACCGAGCATATAGTTCTCTTGCATTTTTTATTACTCTTTTGCAGTGATTGCTGGC
Source organism: Euprymna scolopes (assembly GCF_053919585.1). NCBI lineage: Eukaryota > Metazoa > Mollusca > Cephalopoda > Sepiida > Sepiolidae > Euprymna > Euprymna scolopes. The sequence goes on along the minus strand of NC_136494.1, from coordinate 133,643,999 downwards.
AGTCCTGAAAGCAGCTTTAGTCTGTCCATCTATTACGTTGGTAGCTATGGAAAAAGTGATTTCTGTGCGCGATGGCAGCAGCACATTTTGGGGAGAACCATGGCTGACTGTTAGGTTTTGTTGGATGTTTTGGATGGTATGAATCGGTCTATGCCTATAATTAACCATTAGGTCAGGTCTGATATTATAGAGGACTCATCCTTTTTAAACATGGACTGCAGAGGTAGATCAGATATAAATGTACGGAAGCTATCTCACTCAGCCATAGTGTATCGATATGCAGTACGGTGGAAAGGTACGTCTGAAGACTTATTACATTTCATTTTCATCTTAACTGATACAAGGGGGTGATCGGAAGATCGCAGTGGAGATAGAACGTAACATGAACATTGCTCAGGAGGAGTTGTGAGGAAAAGATCTAGAAGGCTTGCATACTGACCGGTAGTATCAGGCGCACGGGTGGGTCCGTGAACTATCTGGGTGAGGTCATAGACAATGGAAAAATCATGACAGAACCTCCCTTAGTCATCAGTCTTATTTGAGGGGGTCATCCATTCCACATTATCGATATTGAAGTCACCGCAAATGTGATTCTTAGCCTAAGGATGAGCAGACAGTATGTGGTCAATTTTTTCTGATATACTCTTAAAGGTAGTAACCTACTCTTGTGGGGGCTATAGAAGGCAAATATAAATGCAGTGGTGTAAGCTAGTGCTACCCGGAAGCAGATATAAGGTAAATAAGGATCTTCTCCGGAGATATCCTTACCACATGGAAGGTCATCTTTAATGTAGTCATACACTTCATGTCCATGGCGATCTTAGGGGTTAAATTTAGATGTTTAGTTAGAGTATCCTTTAATTATGAACTCATCTAGGGGAGTGGTCGGCCCTATGCCAGTTTCACTTAGAAAGAATATATTCGGTTTCGTCTCCTGTAATTGTGTTTCAACCTCTAAAAGGTTGGAACGTAGACCCTTAAGTTGGAAAACGAGACATGGAGGATGGGGTTCTAGGTTTATTCGTGCTTTTTCTTTTGAGATTTGTCATGTGGAAAAAGACAGGATTTTTTTTTTTTTGCAGCAAATGATAAGATAAAACCGTAACAATTACCCACTAGTATGGCATCGAGAGGCCCTACCAGAAACTACTGCATGGTCCAGAATCCATTCACCAAATGGCAATACAGCAGCCCCGACGTTGCACTTGCTGATAGGACAGCCTCCTTAGTGGTCCCTGACTATCAGGCGGATAACATCAGCCCAGATGAAACGTTTACCTCCAGCACCCTTACTAGTGACATGGCCACAAGAATAGACATTGAAACAGAAATTTTCCGATATCTCAGGGTACTGTTCGCGGAGTATTACCGACCTGGAAAATAGCCTTTTCTTCACCCTTTGTCAGAAAAATCACTCATTTGAAATGAGGACTGAAGGGCAAAAAAGGAGAAACGAGAGTTACTAATAACACATCCACATGCATTATCTATGGCCGGTTAGTTGTTTCATCATTTTCCTTAAGTGTACGAAATAAATTCAGGTTTTCCAGATGCAGAAGCGGATAATCGTTCTCAGTCTCCTGCTTATTATGTAGAAATGATTTTACCAAACAACTTTTAACTCTTATGAACTGCACGAATAATACGCGTTTCGTATTTCTCCTTTTATTTAACATGATCGCAATTCATGTCCCTCGAAATTAATGTTTGTCAATAAACTTTCATTTAAACAAATAAAAAATCATATTTGAAAATTCTCAGAGTTTTATTCAACAGCTATATCCTAAATGAAAAGCGTTTTTATTCGTATAGTCACTCTTTTATAGACAGTGCAAGTGAGACACATTTAAACTGAAGAAAAAAGATTAAACGTTGCTTTTAAAATGATGATATTTGTGAGGCAGCCATCTTGCTTCATATTCACGTAAGCATTGTAGGGAAAGTCGATATTGTTTTCGTATGTTCTTTTGTATTGCTTAAGACACTCTTAAAATCAATACCCAATCGATATGTGCGCTTAGTTACAACTTGTCCAAAATATATTTCAGAAACGGCAATAAAATAATGCGTTATAAACTTTAGTTGCTGGTGATTCTGTGCATTCGGAGTTATGTTCCGATGTTTGAGATTAGGCAAGAAGCATTGAAATACTAGAAAATGGCACGTTTAATTTATAGTCGACGTTAAAATGTTTTACAATAGAATTACATTGAAGAAAGAAAGCGGACAATTACAATGTACAATTTAATTTTCTTTGAAGAAAGCACTTTCAGAAACACATGAGAGCAAAAAGATTCATTTTTTAGTAAAGACCTGACTTTTGTGAGCAAATCTTTATTACATCGTTCTGTGTTCACGATAGTAAAATTATATTTATAAGAAACTTTAAAGTAACACAGTTTTAATATATCAGTGCATTGAGTACACACTCTAATATAAAGTAAAGTATGTTTCATTATGAATAAAAACTTAGACTGTATATATATATATATATATATATATATATATATATATATATATATATAGATAGATAGATAGATAACAGCTAGAAGACAGAACGGCGTTCACGTGGGTTAGTATTATGAACCAAAATAGCATTGCAATAATTTTACCTGACTACGTTGTTGGAATCAAAAGAAATGGATTTGAAAATTCGGTTGAGAGAAAAAAACAAAAACAAAAAAACAAATTTAATGATAATTTTCTTTTATTCGCTATATCTCATTATTTCTATCTTGCTTTGTTCTCAGTTTTCTAGTTAAATAATATAACTGATTCTCAATTTTCTAGTTAAATAATATAACTGATTTTTTTGTTTTAATTAATTATTACAATATGTTTTGCTTCCTTACTTTCTTATGTTTCTTACTTTTTACCACAAAGATGTAGATAAAAAGAAACGGTAGCGAAAGTTATAGATGACGTATAGCAAACAAGTGGAATGTTACACATTGGGACAGGATAAATCATATATATAGTAAGTGTGAGATGTGGTATATGATTAGTTATTAGCAAATTCCCGTTGATTACAATAATTACAATGGACGGTGTTTAACATAACCTGAAACCGAGAAACATTTTAGTTTTTATTCTATGTAGTAAACGTAACGACACCCAAAATATATTCTCTCACTCTTTTCTGATAAACACCAATTAAACACAATAAATATCTAAAGTTAGATCACATATATTAATTTATATACTTGTTTATACGTAAAGAGCAATTTTGTTTATTTTTTTAGTGTACTATTGTGTACACATTGGCAAATTTCATCAAAGCATCCGAAATTTGGGAATTTTTAAATCCACACATTCTATGTTTTATTAAAGTGAACAGACGAAATATCTCCATTACATGATGATCCTATCTAAATGCAACGTGTTGTAATCAGTAATGTTTAACCTCGCAATACCAAACATCAGCCAATTGAAGGCGCATTGATATGCATACATTTTATTATAAATTTTCTAATGTCTGTGTGTGTATGGTTGTGTGTGACGCGGTTTATCTCAAGCCTACAGGTAATCCACCCAGGCAAGTAAGATACCGGAATGAAGCTTATGACCCAGCGGATGTTTTAGTGATATTTATATCCATGTTTGGTGTATGCAAATGCAACATAATGCAAAAAATGCAAAAAAAAAATTTTTTAAACGATAACGATTTACTAAACAACATTTTATTTATTGGATATTTTCCGGTATTCCCCGGAAGTTATTATCTCCCTTAGTAAGTTCGATTTACTGTGTGTGTATGTGTGTGTGACGCGGTTTATCTCAGCCTACCGTCAACCAAACCAACAAGTAAGGTACCGAAATGAAGCTTATGACCCAGCGGATGTTTTAGTGATATTTATATCCATGTTTGATGTAAGGAAATGCAAATATATATATATATATATGTTATATATTCGGGGGAGTCATAAAGGAGATTTTGTCAAGGAGATTCGTGTCGTGGGTGTGTGTTTGTGGACATGTATTTTTTTTACATACCTTTATTCATGTGTCGTCGGTTGTTCCTCTGGTTTTCATTGTCTCTTGGAGGGGAGCTGGCCTGTTGGATGAAGAATTCACTCCAAGATGACAATTAAGGTTTTTATGTTTTTATTCACCTTCCAAAGGTCGACACAGAATGGAGGTGAACCTTGCTTGTTTGATGGTACACGTCAGCGTCCTCCCCAGCCCAGGGGGGGGGACAGCTGAAAAGCCGTCTGTCTTATTCAACACCCGAAAACCCAACTGCCAAGAAAGAATCAGCTAACCTCATCACATGCTACCACGTCATCTGGTCAGCTGACCCTTCTTTTGCAAACGTGTCCATTGTCCACGTTATTCACCTCTCTCTCTCTCTCTCTCTCCCTCTCCCTCTCTCTTTCTCTATTCTCTAATAGAGATACACAGAGAGAAAATAGAAAGAGTAAGAAAGCCAGAGAGGGGGGAGAGATGCTCTTTAACATTCCTCCACCCCTTTTTTATCAAAATGTATGGCAAGCCATACATTTTTAATAACTAACTAACTAAAAAAAAAAATTATGTCCGAAGTACATCTTTATTTTTTCACTTTCCGGACTCACCCCTTTTCCAAGAAAGATCAGGCACCAGTACTCTTCTACAACACTATCAACCCTTCTGCTGCTTCTCGAAAGTCCCTCCTAGACATTAACTTGCTTCCAAGTTAGACAAAGATACAGCTTTGCAGATATACATCTTGTCTAGGCGGTCGCATTGTTGGATATTTTCCACTGACTCTGCTCTTTATTTGGATCACTTGGCCAAACAAATGGAGACTCCATTTTCGATCACTTTTTCGAAATGGGGCCAGCATATCGCAATTACGACCAGAACGTCGGATGCTCCATGTTGGTGGTAGCTTTATCGCATGGGGACTCGAACCCCAGACCCTCAGATTAAAAGTCTGATGCTCTACCGACCCAACCATCCCACTCGCGTTCTCGACTTTCAGCATAGGCCTAAGTCCCAGTTTTTTTTTCCTTTACTGTAATGCCCTGACGTCTTTCTCTGAGTGGTCCTATTACTGGAGCTTTGTTCTATTCAATCTACTACTTCGGGACTTCACAAAGCTCTTCTACTAACTCCCTTGGTTGGTCTAAGTCAAGATACGCCTTCACACTGATTCACTCGGAGCCTGTTTGAGTTCCTGGAACCCGACAAGATACGGAATCATCACTCCCTAACTAATGCGCCATCGATTTCTAACTAAGTAGTTTTCCCTTTGTGATTTTTCCGCATTCCCAGCAAGTCCCAAGATTCCAACCCAGATATCCCTCACACATTCCTCTAAAAAAATAAAAAAATAATAAGGCTCTATCTTGTCCCTTACGTAATCTGCATCTTTCCCTTTCTTCTATCTCCCCGTGATTAGGCTTGGTACCGACTGTCCAGTCGCTCCGTACCCTGAGGAATTATCGCGACCTCGCACGCCAGACTTTTGTTGGACAAGACTTATTGCCGTTGCTTGGGCCTACGTGGCATCTTCCAACTCACTGGAACCACTAGTATTGTTTTAACAGGGTTCTCATTACTCTAAAATAGTATTTCCCCTGCCAAATTTTCTAATTTGTGACAATACCGTGGCTTATAAAAAAAAAATAAAACAACAGAAAAAACTGCTTTCTACAGCCTAATCGCCTTGTAATTCTCATGAAAAAAAATGCAACTACGCGCTAAACGTCCCTAAAATATAACTAAACCAACCAAATCTATTCCAAAATAATTTAATTTAATAATACCAATTAAATTCACCCAGCATGGTTTTTTTAAAAAATTTTTTGGTACCTTTAATTCACAATATGGTAACATTTTATTTTCCTAAGTACTTGCATACATATTTCATTCATCTTCTCTTGAGCGATTCGTAACATAATGGCCACGTCAGCCATTGCACCCCCTCTGCCCCTTACACCATGTCAGAGGGCATTTCATTTGCTCCCTGAAGTTGATTACAACTAGATCCGCTCACGCTGGACAGAATACATTCCGTTCACTGCTATGTCAGAAAAAAACTTTCTTTTTTTTTTTCCAAAGTCGGTAAGCGCAACCTGCCTTGAAGACACATAGCTTCACGGAAAACATCGGATTTCCACACATGAAGTACTCAAACTTGCTCCATGTTGATTCTACTCGAAATCAACAGAAATCACGATAAAAAAAAATAAAATTCGAATCATTTCCCGAGAATAATGAAATTAATAACTACCCATGTAATTCAACACCTCTCCAAAATTCTAACATGCTTGCCACAGAAATTAAATTCCATTCACGCCCCACTTTTTTCTTTCATTTCTTCATATAGTTTATTTAACCCTATATTTATCCTTTTTTTTTTTTTTTTTTTTTTTTTTTTTTTTTTTACCTTACTTATGTGGTCAAAACGTCACTCATGTCGAATAGAACATTTATTCTACTTTTCGAAAATTGAAATTAATACCGACTGAACCTTTGACTCTTCCGAAACTTTTTTTTTTTTTTTTAAATCATTTATTACACTGTTTAAATCTTATTTCTTTCTCCCTATTTTATTATTACTATTTAATTAATTAAAAACACATTTTTTCTTTTATTAATCCTTCTTTCCATAGACCCCACAAGCAAGATTCCACCTCACCATTCTGCGAAAAAAAATACATGTCAAAGAACAAGAAAATTCTGCCAATACCGTTTGACAACACATCAATTACATAAAAATAATAAATTAAAAAAATACAAAAAATCCTATAAGCAATCACAAAGTCCCATCTTAGCAATAACAAAAATCCAAACAACAAAATTTTGTCCACGTCAGCAAGTAGGTCGGCTGCATAGTGCATCATCTTTTACCATTCCACAGAATTCAAAATTAAAGAAAAACCACAGTCGTTTACAAAAAAATACCTAGACATTTACAATTAAAATACAGTCGTTTCTAAAATAAAATAAAACGACTCACTTATAAAGTCTCAGACAACTCGATGGAACTAAAATTGTCCATGTAAGAAAAAAAAAAAAAATTCCTAAGAAATAAAATCGTTCAATTAGTGAAAAAAGGAAAAAAAAAATCACATTTCAGAACCTATCCATTGTTTTTCATCAAAAGTACATATTGTTTTTCATTAAAAGTTACATTTAGTTCACAATTTAAAAATGACACGAAATATTCATAACACATATTTTTGATTGACATGTTTATCTTTGTGGTAAGGCTCGTTTCTTTTTGGTTTTCTCACTGGCCGTTGTTAAAAATTTACAAAATAAGGTCATTTTTCGTTTTCCCTTCTAATTTTGACATTAAGTGATATTTTTCTTCGTTCATATCGAGCTAATTCCCAATACGATAAATATTTTTTTTAACTATTTTCTATATATAAAGTTTTACATCTGTGTGTCTGTATGTCTTCCTTTTCTTTCTTCGTGAAAAGGTTGTACGTGTGTATTGCTTTTCTTTTTTTTTCTTTTTTTTTTCTTAATTATTTTTCTAATTCGCCTAGTGTTTTGATGGACCCTACGTTGTGTGTGTGTTGATTTCTATTTTTTTTTTACTGTTCTTTCTTTTTCTTTTTTTTCCATACATTTTATTGTTTTTTCTTGTCCTTTTTTTTTCTTTTTTTTTTAGTCTATTTCTTTTTTCTTGACACTAAATCTCCATGCTTCCACGTTGTATTTTCTTAAACACAGGTTCGATTATCGCATCGGTGATGCGACTTAGTCACGAGCACCAAAACGAATATGTTATATATTCGGGGGAGTCATAAAGGAGATTTTGTCAAGGAGATTCGTGTCGTGGGTGTGTGTTTGTGGACATGTATTTTTTTTACATACCTTTATTCATGTGTCGTCGGTTGTTCCTCTGGTTTTCATTGTCTCTTGGAGGGGAGCTGGCCTGTTGGATGAAGAATTCACTCCAAGATGACAATTAAGGTTTTTATGTTTTTATTCACCTTCCAAAGGTCGACACAGAATGGAGGTGAACCTTGCTTGTTTGATGGTACACGTCAGCGTCCTCCCCAGCCCAGGGGGGGGGACAGCTGAAAAGCCGTCTGTCTTATTCAACACCCGAAAACCCAACTGCCAAGAAAGAATCAGCTAACCTCATCACATGCTACCACGTCATCTGGTCAGCTGACCCTTCTTTTGCAAACGTGTCCATTGTCCACGTTATTCACCTCTCTCTCTCTCTCTCTCTCCCTCTCCCTCTCTCTTTCTCTATTCTCTAATAGAGATACACAGAGAGAAAATAGAAAGAGTAAGAAAGCCAGAGAGGGGGGAGAGATGCTCTTTAACATATATATATATATATATATATATATATATATGTGTGTGTGTGTATATATATATATGCAAAGAAATAACGATTTACTAAACAACGTTTTATTTACTGGATATTTTTCCGGTACAAGGACTCAAGTTTGCCTAGCAGTAATATGATGAACAACTTATTTGCCATGGAAATATTTTATGCACATAACTTACATCGTTATTAATCCAACATGGACAAAAATGTATCAATTGATGCTGTACATCACAGAAATTATTTTAGCCTGTGTAACAAGACAATTATGATGAATCTCTGTCGTATCAAATGTAATTAAACACATATTCTACATGGGAGAAAAAATAGATAAAGTATTCATCGTAAAATACATAAACAAAATGCAAAGATGTGTACAGTTAATATACGTATATATATAGGTTAATTTGTTTTATATATCTGAGTAATACACGTCCTCAAATAGACGACCTAATTTATTTATGTATATCTACTTAAGTATTTTTATCTCACACACTTATATATCTACTTTGATATTTTATTACACACACATACATATATATATATATATATATCAAACGCCGCCTAGCTTCGAATGTTAGCAGATAATTTCCATTCAAATTACGTCAGAAATGACTCGATAAAAACAGCTTAAGAATTACACACATAAACCTTGCTAACTTAATTCTGGTAAGCAGGAAAATATTGATGAGTTAGTTTTTATTTTACTTGGGTATTATTTTATGAACCTAATTGCTTTTATTCACACTTGTCCCCCCCTTAGCCTTTAAAAAGTAAACTACTGGTAAAAGTTATTGTTAACAATTTGCTGCTTGTGATTCGTTGGCTATTATCCTCCAAACCAAAGCATTCTCCAATTTTTAATCAATGTCTGTCCACTTTTTTTTTTGCAAAACAAAAAAAGAAAACTGATGAACCATTCTTTTTAGGATACTTTTTTAATAGTCACACTAATAAAACGCCCCCTAGCGTCGAATGTTAGCAAAAAGGTGAACAATTTTCATTATTATCAAGTCGAGATTTACTCGAGAAAAACAGCCGAGTTACTCAGGAATTGCATACGTAAACTTTGCCAACTGTATTCTTTCTTTTTCTCTTAGATAGAGGGAAACCTATCACCATACTTTCTGCTAAACAGGTCAATTGAATTTATACTACGTAGAATATTTATTATTATTATTATTATTATTATTATTATTATTATTATTATTATTATTATTATTATTATTATTTATGGAGAGTAAAAAATGCATTGTGGATACGTTGTCAGTACCTCCTGTAACTTTCGCCTCCTAATTTCTCTCTCAGTCCTCGTTTAGAATGAGTGATGTTTCTGGCACAGAGAAATGAAAAAGATGTATTCTAGGTCGGCAGTATTTTTGCGTGAGCAGTCGCCTTGATGTCGGGAATTTTCTCTTTCTATTTCTATCTTCGTAGCCAAGTTACTTATAAGGGTGATGGATGCAAACGTTTTACTGGGATGACGTTATCCGCCTGAGAGTCAGGGACATGAACCTTGGATTAACCACTAAGGAGGCCGACCTATAAGTAGGTACGAAGTACTGAGGCTACTGTATTACCATTTGCGGGTAATTTGTTACTGTATTACCTTATCCTGGTCTACAATAAAAATGTTTTGCTTCTTTTTCTCCTATTCTTTTCTCCCGTGCCCTACTCTAACCAATCTGTCGACCTATTCCACAAATCCCAAAACTCCATCATGAAAAGTCTCCAGAAAGAATACACGATTAAACCCACTACTCCAACTTCCAACTTCCAACTTAGATCCCCACTACCATGTCTTCTTCTGTAACATCAGGGATCTACGTTCCAACCTTCCAGATGTAAAAAACCTAACTATAGAAGACCAAACAAGACATATTCTTCCTAAGCGAAACTGACATTTCTCTATATGAGTTCGTGATTAAAATATTTTCAAACGTAACATTCAAATATGACCACCAATATCGCCATCGTCATGGAATATATGTTTGCATTAGAGATGGCTTTCCATGTGGTATGGACATATGCACGGGAGATCCTAAATTGTTTTATATGTTCCCTCCGGTTACACTTGTTCACACCACCACGTTTATATTCACCCTCTATCGCCACCACAACAGCAGATTTACAATCTTTAAAAGCATATCTGAGAACATTGACCACATTCTATCTGTTCAATCACTCGGCTAACATCACGTTAGTGAAGACTTCAATATCTTAAGGAGGAGATAGACTATCGCTCGGCTTTCATACTCCTTCTTTGCCTATTGGCCAGGCGTAGAGGTACTATCACAGGGACTCGCTTGAATCACCCAGTGGTTGACCTTGTTTCCTGACTAGGGTAATGAACGCCGCTTTTCCCCACTCCTGCCACATACCTATCCCCCTAAACTGGACACAGTGGGGTGCTTCAGTGCCATATATGTCAGTGCAGTTGGACTGGGCTGGCTTTGCCTAATGGATTGAGGGTACCGGATTGACAGTTCCTGGCTGCTGTTTCCGACTGATAGTACAGGTGCCCTAACACTTTGGTAGCGCTTAGAGCGGCTGCTCCATCAACAGTTGTAAAATATCGGGATGTTTGTAGTGCCATGTCGCGCATGGAAAGGGACCCTTCACTCATCTCCGGTGGGCTTTCCTGAGGCCACAATCCTGTGGGTGAGGACAGCTGATGGTCTACTTGTATTGCATGTCTGGTATTCTGCACAACTACTTGTCCAGCAACCCCTCACTCATCCACCCTAACTGAAACTTTTAAATAAAATAAAATGAAATGACAGCTCAAGCAAAAGTTACGTTTAAACCAGGACCAAACTCAAAGAAAACCAACCTGCCTCCTCCCTTGAGGCTTGCATTTACTAATATCCGCGGGCTTAGAACATACTTAGATGATGTTGAGTCATTTCTCCTTGTAAACACCCCGGATATCTTAGCATTAAGTGAAACTAACTTTCACTCCTCCATACCCTCTAACCACTTTAACATGCTTGGTTATCTCCCACTCTACCGTAAGGACTCGGACAGACATATGCATGGACTTGGAGTCTATATTCGAAACACCCTCCCCCTAACTAGAGAAATAAAACTAGAATCAGAGGGCCAGGCCTTTATGTGCTTCAGACTAAATATGCAACACAATATTAGCTACTTATATTTTCTCTACCGCTCTCCCTCAAACCAAGACTGTACCCTAATAAACAAAGTCTCAGACAGCATAGATATAGCACTCTCCCTCGATACTAGCGCACAAATACATGTATTTGGTGACTTCAATGTCCACCACAGTAACTGGCTAGGATTCTCAAATCACACAGACGTAGCTGGTAGCGCCACATATAGCTTCTTTATATCTCATTCCCTATCTCAGATGGTTACATTTCCGACACGTTTCCCAGACCAGCACGATCAACATGCCTCACTTCTAGATCTCTTTCCGACAACAGTTCCCAATGACTGTACAACAAATGCCCATAGCCCACTCGGGAATGCTGATCACGCTGTGATAATGGTAGAAATCAGCCTAAATTCTCGCCCTAAAACTGAAGACCCACTACTCAAAACAACGAGGTATTACAAAAAGGCTGATTGGGAAGCCATCAGGGAGCTCATCAGAGATGCCCCATGGCAAAATATCTTTACTCTTCCAGCGGAACAGTGTGCAAATGAGACAACTGAATGGTTCAAAACTGCTATTGAAGCACATGTTCCCGCACGGAAATACTATAGCAAGCCCCACTCCCCCCAATGGTTTACTTCTGCTTGTGCAGCTGCCATTTGTCAAAGGCAGCATGCGTTCCGCAGATTCAACCGACATAAGTCCAGCTCAAATAAACAGAAATTTATAGAAGCTAGAAATAATTGTAAGAGAGTGATAGACACAGCTAAGTCAGATTACTCTGAAACCACCAGAAAGCGCATCGAAGCACAGAAATTAGGAACCCGGGATTTTTGGAAAATCTACAACAGCGTAATTAATAATGGACAGTCAATTATTCCCCCACTAACAAACAATCATGAGGTTGCTTGCACGGCAACTGACAAGGCTAATCTGCTTGCCAGTCGGTTTGCCTCAAACTCCACACTGAACTCGGTACACCACTCACTCCCTGATTTTCCTCTGCGAACAGACGCCACACTTGACGACTTGAAAATCACCCCTTCTCAGGTACATGCTATTATAAAAAACCTAGACACCTCTAAAGCATGTGGACCAGATCTCATCCCGGCTGTGCTATTAAAAAAATGCTCTGCCGAGGTTGCTCCAGTTTTGTCCAAACTTTACAATAAATGCCTTAACGAATCTTGTTTTCCCGACTGCTGGAAAACCGCCTCTGTGGTACCAGTCTTCAAGAATTCTGGTGAAAGAACTGACCCACTAAATTATCGCCCCATTAGCCTCCTCCCGCTTTTCGCCAAAATATTTGAGTCCTTAGTTAATAAAGCCCTAGTCCAGCACCTAACAGCTGCTAAACTCTTGACTGACAAACAATATGGATTCAGGCAAGCCCGTTCAACAGCAGATATCTTAACTGTAGTTTCTGAACGTATATACCGTTCATTGGATAAAACAGGGGAGGGTAGAGCGGTGGCCCTTGATATATCTAAGGCTTTTGACAGGGTATGGCACGATGGTCTTCTAAGGAAAATTAGATCATATGGAATCACTGGAAGAATTCATAACGTAATTAAATCCTTCTTAAGTAATAGAAAAATCAAAGTTGTTCTCGACGGACGTACATCCAAACAATATGACATAAATGCGGGAGTGCCTCAGGGGTCTATCCTTGGACCTCTATTGTTCCTGATATTCATAAACGACCTCCCTGATAATATTGTTTCGGAGATGGGTATATTTGCCGATGACACCACTCTCTATAACAGATATGAGGGGAAAACAAATGAACACATATCCAAGAAAATGGCAGAAACACTAGAGGATGACCTCCAATCCGTAGTGGAATGGGGACAAAAATGGTTGGTCTCATTCAATGCTGCTAAGACTAAGCTTGTTTCCTTCAATAACTACAAGAAACCTTCTCTACCACCAATAGCAATGGCCAAGAACACATTGCCTGAAAGTACTTCTTTTAAACTCCTCGGCCTAACGTTTACAGGGAATATGAACTGGAATAGATACATTGAGAGCATTGCCAAGGCTGCTGCAAGGAAGGTTGGCTCCCTCTACCGTGCTAGAAAACAACTTACGCCTGCCAGTATCCTATACCTCTATAAGGCAACCATTCGCCCATGTATGGAGTACTGTTGTCACATCTGGGCTGGTGCATCTGCTGCTTGTCTCTCGCTCCTGGACAGGGTTCAAAAAAGAGTCGCAAACCTGATAGGTCCTGAACTGTCATCTGGGCTTCAACCTCTGTCCCATCGACGAGATGTTGCATCCCTCTGCCTGTTCTACAAATACTTTAATGGTGAATGCTCTGACGAACTGCAAACACTTGTACCTCCCCGACGTAACTACCCCCGACAAACCCGACAAGTTACTAAGTCTCATCCCTTTACAGTGGAGATCCCTAGGTGCAAGAAAGCCTTTTACTCCAATAGTTTCTTCCCCAGAACTGCGGGTCTTTGGAACTCCCTTCCGGGATTCTGCTTTCCCAACTGCAATGATATGCAGAAGTTCAAGTGTAATGTTAACAAACATCTTTCTACTCTTCTCCCTTCATAATGACCCCGCTAATTAAGTCCCTAATAGTAGCCCCCTGCTTCAAAGTGGCACTGTGCCTTGTTTGGGGTGAAAATTGAATAAAAAAAAAAATAAAAAAAAAATCTGCAGTGTGAAATAGTTGGCTCATTCAAACATAACAGATGATGAGGAGAGCTTCTGTTAAAATTTTTCCATTTCCTATGACATAATAGATTGTTCACAAAGCCACCTGTGCAGCCGACACTGACAGCTAGTAGGCAAGTCTCCTAGATATTTTTCTTACAACTTTCACTAGGCTATGTTCATCCTCTGTTCTGTCTCTACTGGGATCCCTCGACCACTCAGTTGTCTCAATTAGAAGAAAAATAGATTGTAATACAGTATATCATTGTTTTATAGGTGGCAGGGATAGCTTCCGTACCTCTGCGTTCATTGTTTAAAAAGAAGTGTCCTTTATAGTATCATGGCTGACAGATGGTTAACTGTATAGATAGACAGATTCTGAAAAATTCTAGCGAATACTTAACTGTCAGGGGTGGTTCTCTCCAAAATGTGCTACTTCTACTGTGCACAAACATTACTGTATACGTTGCTTCTAACGTGATAGATGTACTGAGAGTAAAGCCACTTTCAGAACTGTTAGAGACCATTGTAAAATAGTAATAAAGAACGTGAGAACGTTGTATGCTCGGTTTTTAAAAGTCCAAAGTATCTAATCAGAAGTTTTAGCAAGTAACAAACAGTGTTTTGAATAGAAATATGAATACTCTATCCCAACCATCACCAATGGACCTAAGGTAATCTCTTAAACATCGGTCAAAACCAAACTGTTTTAACTTTGAAACTATTTCTATTCTATACAATCAGGGCCGCTAACCTCCGTATTTCCTCCTGCATCTGAAAACACACTAATTTGGCATACAAATTGTGCGTGATGTTGCCAAGCTTATCAAAAACCTCGATCCAATAAAGCAACTGGCCTTGATGGTATCCCAGTTATAGGGTTGAGATAACTTCAACCAGAAATAGCCCCTATACTTACAAAGCTTTATAAGCGATGTTTAAATGGAGAATTGCTCCCCAACACCCTGGAAAACTTCATCAGTATGTCTCGTATTTAAAAATTCAGGTGATCCATCATCTGCCTCCCAGTACAAACTAATAAATCACCTGTGCGTCATGAGTAAATTGCAAAAACATGTGTTAAATCGAAAAGTAGTCAACCACCCCAGAAAATTTGCTCTCCTCATTGACATGCAATATGGTTTTTGTTCTGCTTTATCTACAGTAGATTTGATAACGTTTATATCTCATATGATTTTTGAATCTCTCAACGAAGGTTTACTTCTAGGGCAATTGCTATTGATATATCAAAGGCATTTGATAAGGTATGGTATAAAGGTGAACTTTACAAGATTTCCAGCCACATTATAGCCGGAAATGTCTTTTCAATTGTTAAATCATTTTTCTCTGATAGGTTCATAAAAGTAGTGGTATTTGCACATAAATCGGAAGCTCACATAATAAAGCTTCAGTCCCTCGGGATTCATTCTTAGCCCATCTCTTCTTCTGATTTACATCAATGAATTTCCATCAATAAATCTACATCTAATCGCATCTTAAGGTGATTCGCAGACATTTATGCGTACGACATTACCGTCTATGGCAACACTTTAAAGGCCATAAATGACCAAGTTATATCAAATTCTATCTCCTCTCGTTATTCGCACGTGGTGCTATTGGGAAAGAGGTGGCTGATTAATTTTAATATTTCTAAAACCAAGCTTTTATCTTTAAATCATCAACGCTCTGATCTCCGATTCGCATCAAAGAAATGGCTCTCGTCTTGGGAGGCTCAATGTTTTGTAAAAGTTTCTAGGTTTAACCTTTACTCTTGATCTGAAAACAGCTAAAACAACTATTAATAATGTCCTTTCACTTTTTTTCCAAATCCGTTGCAAATGCTGCTGGAAAATGGTGGGATCGTTCTGCCGCTCCAGTAGATATCTCACTTCTGATACAATTCTCTACCTGTATAAGAGCCAAGTCCGCCTAAGAATGAAATAGTTTCCACATCTGGGCAGGAGCTGCTAGGAACACTTATCATACCTTTGTCAAAATAGATTTGTAGTCATATAGGGGTTCCCTTTGCTCTTCCCTGCAACCATCTTTTTTCAAAGAGAAGACGTTGCAGGCCTGTTTCTGCTTTATCGTTAATTTCATTGCAAGTGCTCATCTGAGCTCCAATCCATGGTCCTGCCTTACCAGAAGTTTTCAAAAAAGCACTCGTTTAGCTAATACAACTATTAATAATGTTCCCTCGCTCTTTATCTATCGGGTTATATTTATTTATGTAAACCTAAACCTAGATTCATGAACTAAGCTTATTTCTTTGGACTGCATGCCTGTGGAATTCTCTTCCGTTTTTTCTGCTTTCCAACTGACTACAATGTGGTTGTCTTCAAGTCTTATATGAACAGCCGTCTTCTTAAGGAATCTATTTTACTAAATTTCCACTACTAACGTTTACTACGATATTGCCCCATTGATTACCCTACATACATTAACCCTTATCCTCGAGTGACCTCCGGGCCTTTGTAAAAAATATTTATTTACATAAAAGCCATTTTGTCTGTGTATATGAGTTTTGTTCTGTATGAACTTCGAAACGGCTGATACGATTATATGAAATTTCGCACAGATATACTCATGTACCGCGGAGTGTTGTTAAATAGGTTTTCGATCTGAATGCGTCCGCTAAGTAGTGATAATCGATAATCGAAAAATTGATCCATGAAGAAACAGTCCGAATTTGACAAAAGTTAGCTCCCTTATACATCGTAACATCACAAGTGCATTCGAGAAGTTTTATTACCGCACAGGCAGAAAGGCACGGCGTATTAAATAAACAGTATGTGCTTTGATAAGACATAGGCATGTTCGAAATAAATATTTCAGTTTAATGCAAAATTGAACTTTAATAAAAGCCACTATATAAAAATGTTATAAATCATTATAATAAATATATATATATATTATAAATCAAATCCAAAGTGCAATCTACACTACAATATATTATATACAAATTAACTGTGGTGAGCATGTGAAGCATCGCCCTTGATGCACCCTGGGCGGGGGGTTAAGACTAGAGCAGGTAATCAATCGATCTGATTGGAAAATGATCGATTTTACCGATTTCAACGTCAATAACCAAATTGAAAATATGGCACAATTGTTGATCCTTATTTAATCCCGGGAAACATCAGATCCCCTTTGCTAGTATATATATATATATATATATATATATATATATATATATATATATATATATATATATATATATATATATATATATATATATATGCAAAAAGAGAGAGATTCGGATAGTTTTGTTTTCGCTTCGGCAACCTGTGTTTGGTAAAAACTTTCAGTTATTAATTAGTATCATTTGCTTTTTTTAATCCACGTATGTCGTTTGTACTGAGGGGCAGATCTTCACCCTCCAGGAGATTGTCACTTGGATTTGATTGTACTCAGTACTTATATGAATTGTGCGGCAATGATTCCGTGGCGCAGTATGTATAAAAAGGATGGATATTAAATATTCCGGGCATTTTCCAAGTGAAATGTAAGGTGAGAAAAGTCGACGAATAAACCGAATAAATACACAAAGACAGAAACAGAAAGAGAGACATATATATATATATATATATATATATATATATTAGATATAAGCATATTTATATGCGTAAACACATATCCTAACAAACAAACAAACACACACACACACACACACATATATATATATATATATATATATATATATATTTAAATATATTAAATATATATATATATATTAAATATATATATATATTTAAAGTGATGGTTGTGTAGTTTCAACGAGAGAAAAAATGTATATTATAAAGAGTGTAGCCATCAACAATTGTGGGGCTTTTAGCCTTTTATCATATGTTTATTTTAAAACATTTTTATAACGCGTTTCAAGCTTTGGTTCGCTTTCTTCAGATATTTTCGTGAAAAGTTTTTTTTAAATGGGAGTTTGAAATGTTATGTTTACATCTGCTGATACTAAATGTATTTTCTAGAGTTGTGTGGTTTCAGACATTCTGTCTCCAATAGTAAGTGTTGGTAGTGTCCGGTAAGAGTTAATTTCAAAGAGGGGCCCTTTGCTTTAAAATTAACTCTACCCGGACACTATCAACACTTACTATTGGAGACAGAATATATACATATATATATATATATATATATATATGTAACGTAATCCCCCATTGAGGAGCGTTAGAACAACGCTGAAGTAGCTTTTTATTCTCGGGTGACGCCAGATAATCCAAGGATGTAAGATAGAGAAGATAAATATATATTTTTTATTTCATGTCAAAATAGATATAGTTTTAAACCAGAGAAATATATTTTTACGTCTAAAAGTTGATGTCAGGAAATTTCACTTATAACATTGTCTGGCGTTAAATGAACCCAGGGTCGGATGTTAGAATTGACATCTGACCTTGAAAGTCGTGGGAATGAGTGGTTCGGATTTCAGGTGTGGGAATGGTGCAGACCCAGGAACATGGGGCTTAGGATTTCGTGGAGATTTCGTGGCGAAATCTTATTGGATGGGGAGAATTTCCACCCCATCCACATACCTTACTATTATACGACTGTCGTACTAAAATTAGTTAGTGAGTGGAGAGTTTCAAAGCAGATTCCTTGTTGAATCCGAAAAGAGACGTGACCCGTCCCCACCTCATCCATCCGTCTGTCGCTGTCTGTGAAGAGATTTGAGACTTTGAAAAGAACTTACAAAATCTGAATGAGAATTCTAAAAACATTTTTGTACATAATTTTGTAAAAATTTAGCTTCTGTAGATAGACTACAATTGTTTGTCTTTCTTCCTCCCTGCCGCTTCGATATTCGCTTTCAGCATACCAGATTTCATGTAACAGCCTCAAAGGAGTCTAGACGACACGTGCTTAGAATCTAGAGAAATAAGAGTCCTTAACCACCATCTCGAGTGAGGCGTTACATACATATATTTATATATATATATATATATATATATATAATTATTTTTAACTTTTTTATATATTTTTATCAGTAAATAATAATGTAAATATGTGAATAAATTACTAATAATAGTAGAGGATGATAAGTAGAATAATGGATTAATCCGAATCGTATAAATACAACTGACTGGTAAATTAAAAAAAATATCCATTTTGTAATTTAGAGACAAGGACTAGGGTCATAGGTAAGGAAGACATTTTTTATAGTATAAATAGGTTAGCCAAATAAATACAAAAATTAAATGAATTTGTTATATAATTTTAAAGGTAGAAAAACTTCTAAAACTAAATAAATAATATTTACCGTTTGAAAAAATAAGAAGGATATAGTCGGATTATTAATGAGAAAATGTTCATTGCGGTTATTTTATATTAATTACTTTATATATGTAACTATAATTAAAAATGTAATATTAAATAAATGGTAAGATTTTTGTTTGTTATATTTTTTAGATACTTTATAGTTTGTAAACAGAATCATTAAACCAACTTCACTCAAAGTAAACTTAAAATATAATAATATCCTCATTTTAAAGTGTTATTTTTTATCTTTGTTTA